>NC_134955.1:1858076-1978324 GCF_965638725.1 Aptenodytes patagonicus | reverse complement strand
CCTCCCCCCCCCCCCCCCGACCCCGGGCTATCAGGGAAGAGCATCGCTGACCAGTCCCTCGGGGAAATCCCCTCTCGGGGCGCCAGCACCCTCCCGGGGGGACGCGGCTCCCCCCAGACCGGCCACAGCGGTCAAGTTTGGCGTCTACCCCGGGGTCCCCCTCCTCCCCATCGCCGCTTCTCCTCCGAACCTTTTCTTCCGGCCCTAGTCCTGCGCCGCCGCTGCCGCGAAACCCACCTGCGCCCAAAACAACTCGCGCCCCCTCCGGCTCCTGACAGGGGCCAAGCCGCCCCCCCCCCCCCCCCCCCTTCCCGGTGCTTCCCCCGGGAGAACCGGCACAATCCCCCCCCTCTCCGCCCCCGCCGCTACCTTTGATGTCGATGAGCTGCTCCTCGGAGAGGGGCTGGTTGTTGACGGGGTCGGTGCCGTTCTCCGCGATGTACTTCTCGATCAGCCGCCGCTCGTAGACGTGGTTGGAGACCGGGGAGACGCAGGGGTGCTCGGGAACCTCGTTGGAAACTGGGAGGGGAGCGGGGGGGTTACGGCACCGCCGAGGGCCCGGCGGGCCCCGCCAGGGGCCTCCCCGCCAGGGGCCCCACAGCCCGGTAACCACCGCCCCCTCCCGCCGCCGCCGCGGGGCCTCCTCGGCGGCCGCCCGGCCTCCGCACTCACTGGAGCAGATGAGGGCCATGGCGGCGGGGGCGGAGGCGTTCCGGCCGTAGGCCGCTCCGGTTCCGGTGGCGGCTCCGGTTCTGGTTCTGGTTCCGGTTCACGGGCGGCGCGCGCGGCCGCCGCGACCCTCCCAACGGCTCACGCGGGCGCCGCCGCCGCCGGAAACGGAAGCGCTCCCGGCATGCACCGCGCCGCCGCCACCGCCCCCCCCCCCCCCGGGGAACGGCGCTTCCCGGCATGCCCCGCGCGCCGCCACGGGGCCGCTCCCCCCCCTCGTGTCCGTCCGTGTCCCCCCCCCCCCGCCGGGAGGGGGCCCGTTGCCATAGAGACCGGGTCCCGGCATGCAACGGGCGCGCGGCGGCTCCGGACTACAGTTCCCGTCGTGCCCCGCGGCGGCGGGCGGGCGGCAGGTCTGTCCGCGCGCTCCGGCCCGCCCGGCTCCGCAGCGCCCCCGCGCGGCGGCGGTGAGCCGCTGCCCCGCCGAGGGGGGGCCGGGGTGTGGGGGGGTGTGTGTGGATGGGGCGGGGGGGACCCGGGTGGGAGGGGGGGGTACCCCGGGGTGAGGCGGCGTGGGGGGGCCCGGGGGACCCGGTGAGGGGGATAGGTGGGGTGGTGGGCCCGGGTTTGGGGGGGGACGCGGGGGGGAATAGACGGGGTGGGTGTCCCGGGGGGGGTTGGGGGGGTCCCGGGGGGATTGGGGGGGTCCTGGGGGACGGGGTGGGGGACGAGGGGGGAGGGGGGTCATGGGGACTGGGGGTGGTTCTCTGGGGGGGGAAGGGGTACACCCCCCCGGGGGTCCCCAGAGAGACGGGGTGCTCGGGGGGGGGGCGGGAATGGGGCACACAGGGACCGGAGAGGGACAGGGCGCCCAGTGACCTGGGTGGGGGGCGGGATGGGGCACAAGGGGGAGCCGGGAGGAGTGGGGTGCCCGGGGGGGGGGTCTCCTGGGGGGGACAGCGATGGCTGCGCCCCATCCCGGAGCACCCCGCTCTCTCCTCCGGGACAGGGGGTGCCGGGGACCACCCCCCCAGCCGTGCCCGTGCCCTTGGGCAGGGCAGGCGCCCGCGTCCCGCTGACGCCCGTCCTAAAGATAGCCGGGGGCGGCCGGGCAGCGCCGGGCCAGCTCAGCCCCGGGGGGGGGACGACACGGCTGGGCCCCACTGCGGGGCCGTGCCCTCCCATCCCGCTCGGGGGTCCCCAAAGGCCAGCGGGGGGGACCCCGCTGCCTCCGTCCTCGGCCGTCCCCCAGAGACGGTTCTGGGCCGGCATCGGCGCTGCCGCTTACGGGTGGCGGAGGTGGCCCCGGCATGGAGGGGGGAAGGCGTCAGCGGCTCGGGGGGGGCGGTGGGGTCCCGCACCGCTCCCACCCGGCTCTCCCTCTCCCCACAGAGACCCCGGGCCGGAGGCAGGACCCAAGATGGGGAGTGACGCGAGGTGCCAGACCCTCCTGGCCGTGCTGCTGTGGGCCCCCTTCTCGGGAGGCGGCGGGGCACCGGGCGGAGGACGGCCAGGACGGCTTTCGGGGCCGCGCCGCCGCCGCCGATGACCTGCTGTCGCGGCTGGGCCGAGCCGCCTGGGAAGCCCTGGAGAGCTGGGTGGGACCCCAGGCCCTGCGGCTGGTGGCGGAGGTGAGGTCCCGGCCCCGCGGAGCACGAGGGAGCCATCCCCGGTGCCCCCTCCTGCCCCGCAGGGCAGGGACGCGGGGGACTGCCTCCCACCCACTCGTCGCCAACCCCACGGCTGCCCCCGGCACCGTTCCCCCCCGGCCCCCCAGCCCCGTTTCTCCCCGCAGAGCCTCGCCACCACCCTCTGGATCGTGTCCTCAGGGATCTCGGTGGCCCTGACCACGCTCTGCAAGATCCTGGGGGTTCTCCTGGCCGTCTCCGGCATCAGCGGTGAGCGGGGCGGGGGCCGGGGAGCGGCAGCCCCTGGGGTGGGGGTGAGGGGGAGAGCAACCCGGCTTGCGGGACGGGTTTGACGCCCAAGCCCCGGCGCGCGCCGCTGCCGTGGCCGTGCCGCCGGTGACACCCGCCTCCCTCCCCAGGGGACCGGCTGGTGCACGCGGCGGCGCTGGGCCCCGGCGAGGTGCAGCGGGTGCTGCTGTGGGGGCTGGCCGCCCTGGTGGGTTCCTGGCTGCTGTCGCGGCTGCGGGGGCTGCTGCTGCCCGCGCTCCGCTGGGTGAAGCTCTGCTGTTTCCTGGGTGCCTTCCTCCACGTCGCGGCCTCCCGGGAGAGCCCCACGGTGCAGGCGGGGATGCTGCTGGGGCTGTGGGTGCTCTACGCCCTGCTGGGGCACCTGGTGGGGTCCCCCGGCCCCAGCACCCAGCTGGATGCCACCGTGCGCAGTCTGGAGTGGAAGGTGGAGGAGCTGTGGCGGCGGCAGAAGTGGGGGGGCCCCCGTAACCGGGAGGAGTGAGCCCTCCCCCGCCCCCCCCCCCCCCCCCGGGGGACAGCCCGCCCCCCTGCACCGTCCCCAGCGCACCCCATCGGCTTGGCTCCGTCCCCCCGAGCGTGCGTCCTCCCTGCTGAGCCCCCGCGCCCCTTCCTCTGCCCCCCCCACCGCTGCCCCGGTTCTCCCGGGGGACCCTGCTCCCGTTAGCCCCCCACCCTGGGGTGGATGCCAGCCCGGGACCCCCCCCCCCCCGCCCCCCCGTCCTGCTGGGGGCACAGAGGAAGGGTCCCCCTCTCAGTGCAGCACCCCCAAAGCTGGGGCCCCGCTCCCCGTGCACACGCCACAGTGCCTTCATGCGAGCCAAGAGTGCCTTCCCCCCGGGGAGGGGGGTGGGGGGTCCTCCTACGGCCCTGGCAGCCCCCTGCACCCCCCCAGCCCCAAATCCAGGCCTGGCATGGAGGGGAGGAGAGTGTCCTACTCCCTGCTTGCCCGGCCTGGTGGCTGTTGTGCCCGTCCAGCCAGCTCCGGCAGCAGCTCGGCACGCAGAAGGGAACCCGTTCCCCACCCCGGGCATCTCCCCAGCCCAAAACGGGGGCTCCGCTTACGCGGGGGGGACACACGCAGCCCCCCTCGGGGCCGGCGGCCGGGCCCCACGCTGTCAGTCCTTGGGTTTTAAGCTGCTTTTTAAACTGTTTTGATACGGGGTTCTGAATAAACACGGTTTCATCCCGGCCCGGCTCGGCTGCTCTCCCCGCGGGGAAGGGGCACGGGGAGCAGCGGGCAGGCTTGCCCGCTCCGAGCTGGGAGCGTGGGGGCTCCCCTCGGGGGGCTGCCCGGCCCCCCCCACGCCCCACTCGGGGTGGACAGGCACGGGGCGGGGGGGGGAGCAGGCGCGGGTGGCTCGTTTCTGGGGCGCAGGGAGGGTGCCGCACACTCGCCCTGCGCGTCCCTCTCCCTCTGCTGAGAGGAGGAGGAGGAGGATGAGGAGCGGGGTGTGGGGGGGTGTTCATCCGTGCCAGGATCCGGCCCCTTCTCCGTGTCCCCATCGCCCTCCAGCCGTCCCCCGCTGCCCTGTGGCCGGCTACTGTGCCTCCCTCCCGCTGGCTCCGTGCCCCCCGGCCACGTCTGCCCTCCCGTCCCTCCCGCGTCCCCAGTCCCTCCCAGTGCCCCCCAGTCGCCTTGATTGGGGTGGGACGGGGAAGGATGGGCACCAGCTCCCTGCCCGGGGGGGGGGGGGGGGTGGGTGTCTCTCCACATGGCCCGTTGTCCCCGATGCTGTGCCCTGCAGTGGGGCTGGGGACGGGGAGCGGGGCTGGGGAGCGGGGCTGGGTTTGGGGAGCGGGATGAAGCTGGGGAGCGGGATGGGGATGGGGAGCAGGATGGGGATGGGGAGCCAGGGATGGGTTTGGGGAGCAGGATGGGGAGCAGGGCTGGGTTTGGGGAGCGGGATGGGGCTGGGGAGTGGGGCTGGGGAGCGGGGCTGGGTTTGGGGAGCAGGATGGGGAGGGGGATGGGGAGCAGGGCTGAATTTGGGGAGCAGGGATGGGGATGGGGAGCCGGGGATGGGTTTGGGGAGTGGGATGAAGCTGGGGAGCCGGATGGGGAGCAGGGCTGGGTTTGGGGAGCAGGATGGGTTTGGGGAGCGGAATGGGGCTGGGGAGTGGGGCTGGGGAGCGGGGCTGGGTTTGGGGAGCAGGATGGGGATGGGGAGTGGGATGGGGAGCAGGGCTGAATTTGGGGAGCAGGGATGGGGATGGGGAGCCGGGGATGGGTTTGGGGAGTGGGATGGGGAGCAGGGCTGGGGCTGGGGAGTGGGGCTGGGGAGCGGGGCTGGGTTTGGGGAGCGGGATGGGGAGCAGGGCTGGGGCTGGGGAGCGGGGCTGGGGAGCGGGGCTGGGTTTGGGGAGCGGGATGGGGAGCAGGGCTGGGGCTGGGGAGCGGGGCTGGGGAGCGGGGCTGGGTTTGGGGAGCGGGATGGGGAGCAGGGCTGGGGCTGGGGAGCGGGGCTGGGGAGCGGGGCTGGGTTTGGGGAGCGGGCTGGGACTGGGGAAGGGGGTCGGGGCTGGGGAGCGGGCTGGGGCTGGAGCGGTGCTCGGCGCCGCGCAGCCCGGGGGCTGGGGCTGGGTTTGGGGAGCGGGGCGGGAGCGGTGCCCGGCGCTGCGCAGGGCGGGCAGGGCCGGTGTTTAGGACCCGGCGGGACGAGGCGGCGCCGGTGCCGGTCCCGCCCCGGCCCCATTGTCTGGGCGCGGAGGCGGAGGGACGGGAGCGGCGGCGCCGCTCGCACGGACGCGCCGCGGAGCCCGCCCGGCCATGGCCCCCGCACCGGCCCCGGCACCGGCCCCGGGGACCCGGCTGGCGCTGCTGGCCGCCGCCCTGCTCTGCGCCTCAGGTGAGTGCGGCCGCACCGGCACCGGCACCGGCACCGGCACCGGCACCGGCACCGGCGCGGGCAGCGCCGGCAGCCCCGAGCCGGGGTCCGCACTCGATCGCGGGGGATCCCCGCCGTCCCGCGTGGATCCGCTCCCGCCGGGGTCCCGCGATCCGGGGCGACCTGCCTGGCCGCGTTCGGGATCGCCGGGATCCGCACCCCCTCCCCCCCCCCCCGCCCCGATCCCCCCCGATCCCCCCCGATCCCGAGGGGATCCGCTCCCCCGCGCACGCAGGACCTCCTCCCAGCCGGAGAGGAGCCGCTCCTCCTCCACCGCATGGGATCCCCCGCCATCCGGACGGGATCCCCCAAGGAACGTGGGATCCGCTGTGATCTCGGGGGGGGGGGGGGGGATGGAATCTCCCACCCCCATCCACACGGGATCCCAGCAGTCCGACGGGATCCGTTTCCCCCGGCTCACGGGAACCCGTGATCTGCCTCGGTCCTCCTCCCCCCCCCCCCCCCCCGCCGCTCACCGGATCCCCCGCGATCTGCCCGGGGAGCTGTCCCCTCCCATACCCGCGGGGAGCTGTGGATCGGGTGGGATCTGTCCCCGGGCCCGTGGGTAAGCCCTGCCCGGGCGTCCCGGGGGGGATCTGTTCCGTGCGCACGGGGATCTCCTGTGATCTGGATGCCGTGATCCTGGATCCCACCTTGCCGGGACACGGGGGGAGCGGGTCCCCACGCCACTGGCAGAGCGGGGCAGCCTGACGAGCGCCGCTTCGTTAGCGGGGAGCAGCCAGGCCTGGGGGAACCGTGCTGGCCCCCATGCTGGCCCCCCGACGCTGACCCTGGCGCTAGCGGGGTGCCACGCCACCCTCCAGCACCCGCTCCCGACGGGGGGGGGACGGGACACAGGGGGCTGCGATGGTGCAGCATCACACGAGGGACAACCCCCGGGGGCGTGGGGTGACCCTGTCCCCGAGGGGGCTGGGATGGCCGGGGGGGGGGGCGGGGGGGCTGTGCGGTGCCACGGCAGTGCCAAAGCCGGCTTGCTTCTCGTGGCACCAAGCTGCAGCCTCAGACACGGAGGTGGGCACGGAGACCCCCGCCTGCCACCCCGGGGCAGCCCTTTCCCTCCGTGGCCCCCAAGGCCGGTGACACAGCCCCTGTCCTCACAGCGAGGGGTGACGGGGACCCCCCCGACCCCGTGTACCTGCCGGCTGACCTGGAGGTGCTCGGCGTGCCCGAGTACTACCAGCTGCAGCGGGCAGACCAGGACCTGCCCGCCAACGCCTCCCTGCACGCCCGCACCGAGACCTTCCTGCTGCTGCGGCACGGCACCGCCGCGCAGCCCCTCGTCCAGGCCACCTACCCGCCCTTCAGCACCCGGCAGGTAAAATGGCCTCCGCCGCCCCCGCCGCCCTGGGGCAGCCCAGGCCCCCCGCCACCATCCCGGTCTCTTTGCAGGAGGTGCCCATGGAGAGCCCCCCGGGGAGGGACGGCTCGGCAGCCTGGGCCATCCGCGCCGTCTCCCTCGAGAGCGCCGTGTCCCCGGCCGAGCCCTTCGCCCGCGTCCTCTTCCACCTGCAGGGTCCCGACTGGTTGCCTGGGCAATGGGACCACCCCGGGGAGCGGGACCACCCCGGGGAGCGGAACCACCCCGGGGAGCGGGATCACCCGGGGGAGCTGCCCTGCGTCGCCCTCCATGCGCACCACCGGGGCCGGGTGGCCCGCGGGACATGCCGCCTGCAGGTCAGTGCCACCCACCGGGACTGGAGCACCCCCCGGGGTGGGGGGGCCACCCGGCTCGGCCCCCCCCCGTGAGCTGGGGCTCCACTCTCCCCCCCAGGCACCCCTGGGCGTCTGCGTGGTGGAGCTGGAGATCCCCCCACGCTGGTTCTCCCCGGCATCCCCCGCCCCACGCAGCCGCCGCCGGGCGACCGAGCACCCCGGGCGCCCCGAGCCCCCCGAGCCGGCTGAGCTGCACTACGGCGTGGTGGGGCCGGGGGAGTGCGGCCGTGCCGGGGGGCGGGAGCGGGGCCGCGTCGGGGAGGCACCGTGGTACTTGGGAGCGCTGGAGCTGCGGGCGGCCGAGCCGGCGCGGCGGCAGGAGGTACGGCTGGACGACAAGGTGCTGCTGCGGGTGCCCGACGCCACGCTGCGCCCGGGGCAGCGCTTCACCGCCACTCTCGCCCTGCGGCACAACTTCACCGCCGACCAGCTGACGCTCCGGTGAGACCCCCCCCCCTGCCCTGGGTGGGTGGGGGACCCCCGCGGAAGGTGGCGGGTGCCTGGAGGGGGGACATTTTGTGACGGGGGTCTGCCGGCAGGATCAAGGCAAAGAAGGGGCTGCAGGTGGTGGCCGCCCACCCCGGGTCCCCCACCGCCTGGACCGCCCAGCTGGAGCGCACCCGGGGCCCCAAACACTCGACGGCCGTGGTGACCTGCCGGCGGAGCGGGGACGCCCGCGGCAGCTGGAGGTAGGGAGCGGTGCAGCTGCCCTGGTCCCTGGGGACCCCCGGTACGGGAGGGAGCTTCTGCATGGGGGCCCAGTGCAGCCCAGTAGTGCCCGGTCAGAGCAAAGGGGACCTGTGCGTGACGCTGCCCCCGTCCCAGTATCACCCGGTTGGAGCAGGGGGACCCGTGTTTTGCACCGCTCCCATCCCAGCACGGCCCAGGGGGACCCGTGCGTTGCACCACTCCCATCCCAGTATGGCCCAGTTTGGAGCAGGGGCACCTGTGCGTTGCGCCGCTCCCATCCCAGTATGACCCAGGGGGACCCGTGCGTTGCACTGCTCCCATCCCAGTATGGCCCAGTGGGGGGGGCTGGGGGGCACGGGGCAGCCCCGACCCCCGTGCGGTGGCGCAGGGCGGCCGATTCCGCCGCGTTCCTGCACCTGGACCTGGCGGTGGAGAACGGGACGGGGGGCTGGCGCCGGCGCGGCCCCTCACCTGGCAGGTGGAGTACCCCGGCCAGGACCCCGAGGCCCAGAAGGACAAACTGGTGTGGGAGATCCAGGTGTCGGAGCGGGACGTCCGCGCCCTCGTCCCCCTGGTGCAGGTGGGTGCCCCCCATCCCGGCCACCCCCCCCCCCCCCCCCCCGGCCCCGCAGGGCCACGTGCTCAGCCCCGCTCTGCCCCGCAGGAGCTGGAGATCTTGAACACGGCCCCGCTGACAGGGGTCCCCCGCGCCGTGCCGGTGAAGCTGGTGGCGGTGGAGGCGGGGGGCGGCGTGGCCGAGCTCACCGAGCCGCCAGGCTGCGAGTCGGCTGACAAGCAGGTGCTGCAGGTGAGCAGGGCTCCCGGCGTCCCCTGCACCCTGCCCGGGGGCTGCCCGTTCCCCCTGCTCCTCTGCATGCCCCTCACCCAGGTCTCGGATGCCTGCGACGCGGTGTTCGTGGGGGGCAAGGAGAGCCGGGGTGCCCGGGGAGCGCGGGTGGACTTCTGGTCCCGGCGTTTGCACGCCTCACTGCGCTTCACCGTCTGGGCACCGCTGCTGCCCCTGCGCGTCCAGCTGGGCGACACCGCGCTGGAGCAAGTGCGGGGCTGGCGCCTGCCCGGCGGCCCCGAGAGGTGAGCCCCGGCGGCGGGTGAGGAGGGAGCCGGGAGCGGGTGCTGAGCCCCACCGTGCTCGTGACAGGTGCCCCTGCCCCGCTGAGCCCCATGGCACCCATGAGATGCACCCCTGCCCTGCTGAGCCCCACGGCACTCGTGACACACGTCCCTGCCCCACTGAGCCCCATGGTGCTGTGCACCCCTGCCCCGCTGAGCCCCACGGCACTCGTGACACACATCCCTGCCCCACTGAGCCCCATGGTGCTGTGCACCCCTGCCCTGCTGAGCCCCACGGCACTCGTGACACACGTCTCTGCCCCACTGAGCCCCATGGTGCTGTGCACCCCTGCCCCGCTGAGCCCCACGGCACTCGTGACACACGTCCCTGCCCCACTGAGCCCCATGGTGCTGTGCACCCCTGCCCTGCTGAGCCCCCACGCACTCGTGACACACGTCCCTGCCCCACTGAGCCCCATGGTGCTGTGCACCCCTGCCCTGCTGAGCCCCCACGCACTCGTGACACGTCCCCCCGTGGCACACACCACAGCAGCCCCACTGAGCCCCGCAGGGCTGGTGACACCGGTGTCCCTGCCACCCCCAGCGCCCCGGCAGAGGCGGAGGAGCCCGGGGAGGAGGCTGAGCGGCGGGCGCGGGGCTGCCGGCCCCAGTACCAGCGGACGGCGGTGAGGGTCCTGGCACACTTTGTGGCCCACCCGCTCGACGGCGGCCGTCACCTCGCCTACCTGCCCGGCCCCGAGTGGCTCCTGGATGTCACCCACCTGGTGGCCGGCCGGACCCGGGTGCAGGACCCCCGCGTGGCCTCTCTGGAGGGGGGCACCGTGGTGGTCGGCCGGGAGCCTGGGGTCACCTCCGTGGAGGTAGGCTTGGGGGCTCATCTTTTGGGGGGGGGGGATGCAAGGGGGTCCTGGGGGGGTGCGGGGGCTGGAGAGATGGAAATAGGAGGCTGGAGAGGGTCCTGGGGGCAGAGGGAGGGAAATGGGGGGCTGGAGGGGGTCCTGGGGGGAGCTGAGGGATGCAGGGGCTGGAGAGAGGGAAAAGGGGGGCTGGGGGACCAGGACAGGGCGGGTAGAGGATGGAGGCACGGAGGCCGTGAAGTGTGGGGGCTCACAAGGTCTCCCCGGTGCCCCCAGGTCCGCTCCCCGCTCTCGGACTCCATCCTGGGGGAGCAGATGCTGGTGGTGTCGGAGGAGAAGGTGACGGTGACAGAGCTGCGCTCCCAAGTGGTGTCGGGGCTGTCCCTGACGCTGCGGGCAGAGCCGGGCCACCCCGGCGTGGTCACCGCCACCGCCCAGGGGACGGCCACCCTGCGCGCCCCCAAGCAGGTGAGGGGGTGTGTGTGTGTGGGGGGGGCTGATCCTGGATGCTCGGGGCAGGTGGTGCCGGGGTGCCCGGTGTCGTGTGTGTGTCCCCCCCGCCCCGGTGCCATCCCGCTCGGCATCCCTGGCAGGAGGCGACGCTGTCCGTCTGGCTGTCCTTCTCCGACCGCACGCTGGCCCCGCTGGAGCTGTACGGCTGGCAGGACGCGTCGTTGACCGTGACCTCGCTGGACCCCGCCGTGGCCACCGTGGGGGGCTCGCCCGGTGTCCCCGCCGCCCGCCCGTGGGTGGTGGCGGAGGGGCCGGGGCGGGGGGCTCTGCTGCAGCTCAGCCTGCACCCCCCAGACGCCTGCCGCCGGGGCCGGCACCGGGTGGCCGCGCTGGCCGCCGGCACCGCCTGGCTTGAGGTGGGGGCTGGCCGGCGTGCCCCCACCCCTGGCAGCCCCCGGCCCCGCGGCGGCCGTCCCCGGCCCAGCTCGCCCTTCCCACGGGCCGAGGGGGCCATGTCAGGGGAGGCGGTGACGGTGGCCAGCGAGCCACGGCGGAGGGACCCCGCCGGCGTAGGACCTGCCTCCACCAAGCTCCAGGGGCTGGGGACTTCCTCCTCCTCCTCCGAGGAGGAGGATGGCTATGGCCACAACCGCGCCGGCGGGGAGGAAGAGGAGGAGGATGAGATGGTGAAGGCTCCCGAGCGGGTGACCGACCTGGAGATCGGCATGTACGTCCTGCTGGGCGTCTTCTGCCTGGCCATCTTCATCTTCCTTGTCAACTGCATCTTCTTTGTCCTGCGGTACCAGCAGAAGGAGCTGCCGGACGCCGGCGCGGCCCCCTCGGCCCCCCAGCCCCACAACTGGGTCTGGCTGGGCACCGACCAGGAGGAGCTGAGCCGGCAGCTGGACCGCCGGCAGCCCGAGCCCCCGGCCCCCGAGGCGGGCACTAAGGCCGGGCGTTGCTGCTGCGGGGTGCCCCCGGGCACCGCACCGGGCTCCGAAGCGGGGGGTCCTCCCGGCACCCCCATGCCCGGGGCTCCCCTGCCCCGCAAGGAGGGGGGTACGCCGGGGGGCGGCCGGAGGAAGCGGGTGGAATTCGTCACCTTCGCGCCCCCCCGGGTCCCCGAGGAGCCCCCCCAGCCCGCCCCCAACGTCCAGTCCATCCTGGTGGCCAGCGAGGATGACATCCGCTGGGTGTGCGAGGACATGGGGCTGCGGGACCCCGAGGAGCTCAGGAGCTACATGGAGAGGATCCGGGGCAGCTCCTGACCCCGGGGGGCGGCCCCCGCTCCCCCCCCAGCCCCGGGCAAACCAGTAAGGGACCAACCTCCTCCCCGCGCCGCCCCAGGGGGGGACATGTCCCCCCTTCCCCTGCCTGCAGCGGGCTGTGCCGCTCCTGGGGACCGCTGCCTGTCCCTCCTGGTGGCCTGAGCCCTGCCCCAGCGGGGCCACCCAAGGGACCAGCCCCAGATGCCCACCGTGGGGGGGAGGGTCTCCACCCAGCTCAGAGCATCCCCCTCCTCGGGGTCCGCGGCAGCCCCCCCCCCCCCCCCCCCCGCTTCGGTGGCAATGGGGAGGAAGCCGGGGTGCCCTTACTGCTTTGGGTCTCATTGCGACATTGTGTTCATAGTGATGATGATGATGATGATGATGAGTCCTGTGGTCTGATCCCCGGGGAGGGTCCCGTGCCCCCCGCCCCACCCGTGCCGCAGGGAGGAGGGGGGGGGGGGGCGCGCGCCCTCCCCACCTTCACCCCGGCCACGCATCCATTTTGTATGACTGGCATTTTCTACCTGTAACGCCCCGAGAAGGGGCTGCCGCGAGGGGCTGTTATTTATGGAAGATTTTTAATTCTGACGTTGTTACAAAAATAAAATATTTAAAAAAAACCTGGGCAGCCCCCCCACCCCCCTGGCATCTGCTCCCGCCGCCGGGTACCGGCAGGTCGCATCCTGCCACCGTCGGGCAGGGGCGGCAGGGATGGGGGGGGGAAGGATCTGGTGGTGGGGGCACCGCCGCGGTGCTGCCAGCAGGGACCGGCTCTGCCAGGCACAGCCAAGCCCGCCAGGCTCCTGGGGACGGGCAGATGCCCTTGACATTGATTCCACGTGGGGACGAACGTGGGAGCTGGTCACGGGAAGGGCTTGGGGGCCGGTCCTGGCCCTGGCCCTGGCCCAACCGGGTGACCTTGGAGGAAGGAGGTCCCTCACTCCCTTGTCCTGCCATGGGGAAGGGGCTGCCGCCTTCCTCCTCCTTGGCCCGTCCAGCCCCAACACCCAGGACCAGGGAGCAGCCCGTCCCTGCCCGGTCCCGAGTGTCCCCCCCCCGCAATGGCTGGTCCCTGATCCCCCCCAAACCCCAGCAAAGTGTCTCTCCTGCAATAGCAGCCACAGGCAACGGGCCAGCAGGTCCCTTTATTCAGGGATGCCATGGGGATTTCCACCCCTTCCAGTCCCCCCCCCTACCCCCCCCCCCCCCCAATCTGTCCCGGTGATCCCGAGACACCCCCAAATCGCCTTGGGTGATAGCAGGAGACACCCCGCCTCCCGTCACCCTGCTCCCGGCAGTCTCCCCACACTGGGCTGGCACCCACCCAACCTTCCCCCTCCCTCTGCCCCACACCGGGGCTCGAGCCGTCCCCGCAGCTCCCCGAAAACCCGGGGGACCACAGAGATGGGGTGACCGCTCTGGCTGCCCCGGGGTCCTGTCCCCCCTCTGCCCTGCTGGCACTGGGACCGGCATCCCCGTCCCCAGGGAAGCGGGGTGAGGTCCCGTCACCTCCCCGCGGCACCGCGTCAGCTCTCATCCAGCCCCGTGCAGAGGTGGTGGTGGTGGTGGGGGGCAGCCGGCCGCGGCGGTCGGCTCTGGTAGCGCCTGGAGATCCAGGCGAAGAGCAGGCAGGTGACCGACTGGATCCCCGCCAGCAGGAAGAAGTAGTTATCCATGCAGCAGCTGTTGATGCTCCCTGCCAGCGGGAGGGTGGTCAGAGCCGGGGGTGGGGGGGGGGGGGTGGCCCTCAGGACACCCCCGTGTCCCGCATCCCATCCCCGCTGGCCACAAAGGCACCCCAAGCAGGAGGTGACACCCGTGTCCCCATGCCAGCGCTCACCGTAGCCCTCTGGGCAGCGCATCCACCCGCGGGCGGGCAGCGAGAGGAGGGTCAGCAGCCCCGACCCCAGCAGCGAGCCCACCCCGGAGATGAAGAAGAAGAGACCCATGATGGCTCCTTTCATGGACTTGGGGGCCTCGGCGTAGGCGAACTCCAGGCCTGCAGGAAAGCGGAGAGAACACGGGGAAAGGCTTGAACCCTTCGGGGTTCCTCCGACTGCGGTGGATGCCCCGGGGCCGGGGAGAGGTGGGCACCGCTCACCGGGGATGCTGGCAAAGAGCTCGCTGACGCCGATGAGCAGGTACTGGGGGACCTGCCACCAGATGGGCAGCGCGGCAGCCAGGTAGCGGTCCTTGCCGATGAGCTGTGGCACCGTCTGGTTGCGGCGCACGTACTGCAGCCGCTCCCGCTCCAGGACGCCTGCGGGATGCGGGCAGGGGGCTGAGCGCCCACCGAGCCCCTGCCTGTGCCGGCATCCCACCCCAGCCCGGGGTCCTACCTGCCGCGAGGATGGAGGCGAGGATGAAGAACATGCCCAGGGCCATCCGCTTGAGCGCTGAGGGCAGCAGCCTCCGCCTGGCTAGGAAGGGGTCGATGACGTGGTCCTTGAGGGGCACCAAGGCCAGCAAGACCACCACGTTGGCCAGGAGCAGCCAGGCATCCGGGAACTGCGGGGCAGAGGCAGGTCAAGCCCCAGCCCTCGCCCGCGGCGGGGAGCTCAGCATCTCATGGGATGCCCCAGCTCCCGCCCCAGCCCTCACCCATCAGGTCCACGGAGCTGCCGGCCCTGTCCCTCACCGTGTAGCCCTGGAGGGTGCTGGCGCGGTCCTGACCGCGCTGGAAGATGCTGGGGATGTAGAGGTGCAGACCTTGCAGGTAATACGTCGACTGCATCTGAAAGGCAGCGGGACAGTGGCTCCACGGGCTCAGCTCCCGGACGGACCTGCCACCACCGATGGTCCCGGCTTGGTGCGGAGCCCACCCCGCGCCTCACCTGGAAGTAGACCATCCAGTAAGGGATGAAGGTCAGCATCACGGGCAGGATCCGGGCCAGCACCTGGAAGTTGGCAAGGTCCTCCTCGAGCGAAGGGGCTCCCGGCTGGGCTCCGCCGCTGGGGAGAGGATCCCCGGCCTCCCACCGGCGAGCGCTCAGCCTGGGGAGAGGGACAGCGTGGGAAAGGCCAGGGCTGGGAGGGTTCAGCCCCCCACAGACATTCCCCCCACCCCCCACCCCCCCTCACCCCTTCTCACCTGGCCCCGGTGCCCCCCAGCCAGGCGCAGCCGCAGCTCTGCAGGGCCAGCTTGATCATGGCAGAGACCTGGCTGCCCGTGGGGGGCTTGGTGATGAAGGTGGGGGTGGCCAGGAGGAAGATGAGGAGAGCCAAGGCCAGACAGGCGACGGGGATGAGGTAGCCGGCCAGAAAGCTGATGTTCTGCTGGACAAAGGCCACCACCAGCAGGGAGAAGACGGCCCCGATGTTGATGCTCCAGTAGAACCAGTTGAAGAAGCGCCGCGTGGCGTCACCGCCCTGGTCCCTCACCTGCCAGCGTGGAGGGACGGGCCCCGGGGCCGGCTCTGAGCCTCGGCAGCGCCGAACCTCAGCCCTGAATGCGGGGCTTCTGCTTCATCCCCTGTCCCACCGCCCTCCCACGTCCCCCCATGCCCCATCCCACAACCCTCCCACGCCCCATCCCATCCCTCACCTCCCGGCTTCCCTCCCTCCTTCCCCCAGCAAGGATGTCCCCAGGGTCTCGAAGGGTTTGGGGGTGATCTATGGGGTGCAACCACATCTCCTCCGCCCCACGGGAGACCCTACCCACCTTGGCTCGGCAGAAGGGGAAGGGAGACCCACCGGTCCACGGCAGCCCGGCGCGGAGCGAATACCCAGCCGGGAGGAGGTGGTTGGGAAGGGGGCAGAGGGAGAAGGATGCCGCCGGCCGCCGCGCTCACCTGGTCGGCGCCGAAGGAGGTGAGGTTGGCTCTGACGGAGCTGACGCCCAGCGCCAAGAGCAGGAGGCCGCTGTAGATGGTGGGGGCACAGTACTGCTGGGGGGGCTGCCCCCGGCACGTCCCGCCGCGCCGCCAAGAGCAGTTTTGGATGGTGTCGGCGGGCAGCTGCCCGCACACCGAGAGGCGCCCGTCCAGCCACGTGGCGACGGGCAGCAGGCACGCCGCCAGCAGGTACAGCAAGAAGCTGAGGGCCACGGTGCCGTAGCGGCCCAGGTAGACGTCGGCCAGCCAGCCGCCGAGGGGCGAGAGCAGGTAGGAAGCCCCCAGGAAGAACAGGCAAGCGCGGGACGCCTGGGTGCCCCCCCAGCCGAAGGGGCCGCTGGTGAGGTAGAGCACCAGGTTGGCCGTGATGCCGAAGAAAGCCGCTCGCTCCAGACCCTCCACCGCCAGCACGGCCGCGCACGCCGCCCTGCACCCCTTGAGGGGTGTCCCCCTCAGCAAGGGGCTCCGCTCCCCGTCATCCCCCGTCCCGGCCATGCCGTGCCCCGGAGCACTGGGGCTCTCGGCGTTGGCTCCGCTGCCCTTCACCACCTGCGCAGCCGGGAGCCCCCGTCCCGCCACGGCCCCTTCTCCGTCCCCCTTGGCCCCTCTCCAGGCTTTCCCCCTCGCCGGGTGGGGTGTCCTCCGCTCCTGTCCCTCCCCGGCTCCCAGTTCCCTATTCCTGTTGAACAGACACATCATATGACGGCTCGGAAGCGAAAATCCCCATCAGCCAGCGTGACTTCTCCTTCCTGGGGGCTTTCCCCGTGCCTCCCCACCTCGGGCGGGGGCTTTGCTCGCCCTCCTTCCCCCCCCCCCCCCCAGCCCCCCGAGCTTTTCTGGGTCCTGGGTACACAAACCCCTTGCTGAGGTTGGGGTCTCCCCCTGTTACGGGGGTTTCTGAGCCCCGTGCTGGGGGGATCCCGTGCGCGGGGGGGATGTCGTGCACCCACCAGCACGCACCTGGAGCCTCCCAGGGCCAGCGCAAAGCCAGGTTGAGCCGAATTCAGGGCTGCCACGCCAGCTCCCCCCCCCCGCCCCCAGCATGCACACCCACCCCCGCGCCCCCAAAATCCCTGACCCACGAGTGCACGGGGCTTTATTTTGCAGCCTGATTTCCTAAGGAAATGGGGCCGGGGGGGCTGTGTGTGCCTGTTTGCTTCTCGCGCTCTGGTATTTTCCACCTGACTCGGCAGCGAGACAGACAACGCAAAGCTTTTAAGTTTCCGTAAGTTTAAAAAAAAAATAAAAATAAATTAGTAGCTGAGAAAGGCAGGAAGCTCAGGCGTGAGACACAACGGGCAGGCACCTTCCCAGCCCTCCAAACCCCCAAACTCCCACCCAGACCACAGGAGTTTCCACCCCCTTACAGCATCCTCCAGCTCCTCCGTGCCCTTGCACCCCCTCCTGCCCAAACAAGCCCCTCCGGGCTCCCCCGGGGCAGGGGAAGAGCCCAAAGACAGCGCTCCCCAGCCCGCAGCCGTGGACTCCCGGCATCCTCATGGACTCCCGGCATCGCCGTGGTCCCCCCCCGGGCCATCAGGCGGCCCCACCTGGCAGGGGATGGGGGGACGGGGGTGTTTGATGAGCTCTGTGATGACCAGCAGCTGGGCAAAGGCAAAGGGAAGAGCCTTGAATCCCTGTTTTCGGCCGAGGCGGGGGGAACCCAGCAGAGCCCGGCTTGTTCGTAACGTCTACCTACCTGCCGCCGACCTCCCTCCTTGCGGGGGCTCGGCAGGCAGAGAGGCAGGGGAGGTGGGTGGGTGGCACATCTTCGGGGTCACCATAGGTTGTCCCCTGCGGGTCTCTGGTGCCATGGGATGGAGCAGGGTGTGAAGGACCCTTCAGCAGGCAGCACCGAAAGGCGCCGGCCATGTCATGCCCGCCCGTGGCCTCGCAAGCATCCTCCTGCCCACCTCAGCCCTAGAAAATGGGGGAGAAAGAGGGAGCCCCACGCTCTGCTCCATCACCCCAGGGAGGTCCCAGAGCTTGGGGGAGCCCGAGTCCCGTTGTGTCACCGGTGATGCTGTCCCAAGCCCGTGACATGGTGGCACACCAGGAGCTGCAAATCGTGGCTCCTGCGAGATCCGCGTCCCCCCGGGGGGGGGGGCTGAGCGTGACCTGGGGTGGGACTGCCAGGTCCCCGTGGCTCCCGTGACCCCGAGGGATGCCCGCAGGCATGTGGCGGGGTCCCCGAGCGGAGCCCACCTCCCCCCGACCCCCCGCTTTCCCCCCCGCCAGCGTGCGAGGATAGAGCCACCCCATCGCGCTCCTCCGCCCCACGGCGCTGAGCTGGCTTCCTGCAGCCCTCGACCACAAGCCGGGAGCAGAGAGCGCGCTGAGCGGCAGGCAGCGCGCGGGGCCGCGTCCAAACCATGTCCCCGAGCCGCTGAGAGAGGCGGCGGGAGGACGGGACCACCCGACCCCCCGGGCTCCCCAACCGCCATGGGGCTGCCCCACCGCCGCTGAGCAGAATGGAGGGGCTCTGCCTGCTCTTGGCGGCTCTCTCCGCCGCGGCGCCCGGACAAGGTACGTCAGCGTCCCCACCCTCTCCCTTCCCGTCCCCCTCCGCGTGCTGGGACCCCGGGGTGGTGATGGCTCTGCTGATTTTGGAGCCGGGTACCCGCCGCCTCCCCGGGCTGGGTCCTGCTGGGGCAGGGGGGTGCTGGTGCGTGCACACGGATGTTACCGGCGGTGGTTCGGCTCTGAGCGGGGTTGCTCTGCAGGCAGCTCTGCAAAATCGGGCTCTTCTCCTCCCCGAGGCGCTCGGCACGGCCCGTCCGACCTGCGCCCCTCCTCAACGCGCCTTTTGCTGCCTGGTGGGAGCAAGGGAAGGGGGTCCCTGCTTGGGGGCTGGGGACTCCGGGGACCCTAAAAAGACCCTCTGGGCCGTCCTGCCCGCCAGCTCCCACCCTCGGCCCCGTGGGGACAGGGCGATGCTCTCCTGGTTTTGGCAGGCGCAGGCCAAAACCCATCCCGTCCGCTCCTGTCACCGGCGTCACCCCGGCACGGTTTTTGGGGATGATGCCACCTGCTCCCCCTAGCCCGGCAGGGTTTAGGGTGGTTTCGCACCCGAAATGGCCGCCAGAAGCAGCCTCGACACCTCTGATCAATCGGGGAACGGTTGCCGTCGCCCTCGTTTCCGCTAACGGCTCCTTCCCGCACCTTCGCCGACGCGCTGCCGGCTGCCTGCGCCCTGCCTCCGGGCTCGAGGCACGGTGCTGCCCGACACCGGGACCCCGCGGGGGCGGCTCTTCCCCAACACGTCCCCCTCTCCTGCGCTCATCCCTTACCTTTTCCTTTAACATTTTTAACGCTAAGCCAGAGCCCACCGGCTAAAGGTGGTGGTTTCCCGTGGAGCCCACCGGCTCCCCAGGACGCCCACCCGATGCACCCCCCCAGCCCCCCCCCCCGCGCCCCCCAAATAGCTATAGATGCCTCTCGCAGCGATCGATGAGCAAAGGTGGGAGCGGGCTCTACCAGCACGGCGGGCTGACGGCGCGGTTGCAAAAAAGTGCCCTTTTTTTGGTCGGAAATGATTATTGCAATAATTGCATTATCGCGCCCCGCGCAGTCGGGGTACAGAGAAAGCCGCAATTTCGGCGGCGATGACGGCGAACGCACCTCGCCTCGCCCGTGGGGGCGAATCCTTCACCCCGGAGGAGCCAAATGGTGAATTTTTCCGTCGATAACCGCGGGAGCCCGGCGAGCGGCTCGGCTGCAGCGGGCTGCTGATGCGTGTTGAGGCAAAAGGACGGGAGAGAGGGGACAGGGAGGATGGGATCGAGCCCCCGCGCCCGAAATGATGCCGTGCCCTTGGGGTGCCCGGGGAGAGGGAAAAACCTAAAATGAGACCACGTTGGCAGCAGCATCCACTCACCCGCGGCACCGACCCGCAGGGGGCCGTGCTGGGGGTGCGGGCAGGCGGGTACAGGCAGCGGGCAGACCCTCTCTGTCAGCAGGGGCGGCGAGCCGGGAGGCGGCAGCGGCGACAGCAGCCCGGGCGCGTGACGGCACCCCACGCTTCGGCTTTCCCACCGGTGAGTCGTGTCCTAATATCGCCATATTTAGGGCCGGATTCTGCCTCTCCCGTCCTGCGAGCAGACCCCACGCCAGGATTTGGCCCCGGGGCATGTTCCGCCCCTCGGAGGGCTGATGTGAGGACACGGGGATTGACTTTTAGGGGTGCGAGAGAGCCGTGTCCGCGTGGCCAGGGCTCGAGGGGGCTCCGCACGGCGCCATCCATTTTGCGGCAGCCCGGGGATGCCATTTTGGCCATCCTTACCTGGATCAGCATCACTTTTCTGGGGGCCAGGGTGCACATTCCTGCACCCTCTCCTTCTGCTCATCACCCTCCCCGTCTGCCACCCACCCTCCCCACGGCTGTGTGCCGGGGTCCAGCAGAGCCACATCCCTCCAGTTTGCCATCTGTGAGCCGCCGAGCGCCCAGCAGCCGGCACGGGAGCGGTGAGGCGTCCGCTTCGCCTCCGGCGCTGGCAGCAGCCGGCCCGTCTGCTCCTCGCCGCATCCCCGCGCCTTGCCAGGAGAGCCGGGGCTGAGCCAAAAAAGGGGGTGGGGGGGGGTGGGTTTGGCCCCCCGATACCCACTGACCTCACTCCTGCTTTCGCCTCGACGGCTGCCAGCTCTCAGCGGGGCTCTGGGTGTGCATCTGTCCGGCGGCACATCCGTCTGTCCCGCAGCCATCAGCCCCATCCTCCTGCCGTGCTCAGAGGGGCCGTCCAGCCCCGGGCAGGGGGACGGGGGGGGGGGTCCCGGCAGGCTCAGCCCCTCACGCCCTCTGCCCCTTCCTCCTTGCAGCCCCGGCGGAGCGGACGGGACCTCCCAGCACCCTGGCGGGCAGCGTGGCTGGAAACGCCTCAGTGGCACCAGGTGGGCGTGGGAGGGCCAGGGACCCCCTCGCACCCGCATTTCGGCGGGGAGGGGGGAGCCTGGGGGCAGAGCGGCATCCCATCCCGCTGCTGCTGCCACGTGGAGCCGGCGGTGGCATGGAGGGACAGCGCCAGGGCCACCCCTACCCCCTTCCCCTCCGTCTCGCCCAGGTCCCCGTGCGCTGCGGCTGGCCGGCGGCCAGAGCCGGTGCGAAGGCCGGGTGGAGGTGGAGCAGGCGGGTGCCTGGGGCACGGTGTGCGACGACGCCTGGGACCTGGCCGACGCCGACGTCGTGTGCCGGCAACTGCGGTGCGGCCGGGCCGTGCGCGTCCACGGCGGTGCCGCCTTCGGCCGGGGCAGCGGACCCATCCTCCGGGATGAGGTGGGCTGCGAGGGGCACGAGGAGCATCTCTGGGACTGCCCGGCCGCGCCGGAGCATGACTGCAGCCACAAGGAAGACGCCGGCGTGGTGTGCTCGGGTGGGTCTGGCGTGTGCCGGGTCCAGCAGACGTCAAGCAGGGTTTGGGCTCCGGTGGGCAGAGGTATCTGGCAGGGTGCAGGCAGCGCATCCCCAGCTCCGCTCTCTGCCCGCAGAACACCAGGAGTGGCGGCTCTCCGGGGGCCGGGACGGCTGCGCCGGCCGGGTCGAGGTCTTCTTCCGCGGCACGTGGAGCACGGTGTGCGACAGCACGTGGTACAAGCTGGAGGCGAGCGTGCTGTGCCGCACGCTGGGCTGCGGGGAGCCCCTCCGGCAGCTCTCCTTCGGCCACACGCTGCCCGGCAGGATGCTCTACCAGTGCGAGAGCCAGCAGCCGTCGCTGGCCCACTGCCGGTGGACCTACAATAAATCGGCTCCCTGCCACCAGTCCCGGGCGGCCGGCGTGGTCTGCAACGGTACGGGACCCCACCCGCCTGGCCCCGCGGGTGTCGGGGGGGGGGGGGGGGCTGGCCGCCTGCTTGCGGCCGTGGGGGGGGTGTGGGGTGTGTGTGTCCCCTGCAGATGAGCTGCAACCTGGCTTCTTCTGCCCCCCGTCCCTCTCCCGCTCCTGCCAGGCTCCCAGGGCTTGCAGACGCCGACCCCGATGACCGTGGTGACGCTGAGCAATGTCACGCTCCTGAGCGGTGAGTGTCCTGCAGAGCTTCAGCCATGACCTGGGTCTGGGAGTGCTGCAAGGGAGCACCCAACTCGCCCCCCCCCTTACCTGGAGAGAGGACGTCCCAGGTGTCACGAGCTGTGTCCGTTCTCTGTCTCAGCTGAGGAGGGCTCCCCGGCTGCGGGGGCACGGTCCCCTCTGCACATGCCCCTCTTCGTCCTCTGCCTGGTCCTGGCAGCACTGCTCCTGCTCACTGTGCTGGCCTTCACCGCCACCCTGCTGAGGGTGAGGAAGATGAGCGGTAAGGAGCCCCCGTGGGGGCATGGCAGGCTCTGGCCATGGAGGGGGTGACACTGCCAGCCCAGCCAGGGCCACCCCACTTCCTGGGCTCAGCTCAGCCACGGGAGCGGGGCCGGCTGCGCCATGGAGCGGCTGAGCGGGTGCACCCCTCTCGTCCCCGCAGCCCACGCCGTGTCCTCCCTCGGGCTAGCCGGGCCGGTCCTGATGACTCACAGCGCCCAGAACCCCAGCGTGCCCTCCGAGACCTCCAACGACTACAGGGACATGCCCCCCAGCCTTCCCAAAGGACCAGGTAGGTCTGGCAGGTCACTGGCCTGCCCCGGGGGCTGTGGGGCAGGAGGTCCCGGCTGGCGATGGCTGCCCCGTCCCCGTCTCGTCCCCCAGTCCCACCGGTCACAGCCCTTCCCACTGCCAAGGACTCCGACTCCGACTACGAACACTACGACTTCAGCAGCAAGCCGCCTGTGGCCCTCTCCACCTTCTACAGTGAGCATCCCACCCGGCCCCGGGACCCCCGCCGTCCTGCCCCGGGGTGCCCTGGGGTGCCCCCTCTGATGCCCCCTCCTTGCCCTCTCCGCAGACTCGCTGCGCCGGCAGCCCGGGGAGCAGCTGCTCCCGCTGATGCCCAGCCGGGATGGGATGGAGCCAGTCCCTGCGGAGGGTATGACACGAGGGGTGCCTGTCCCTCTGTCCTGCAGCACTGGCCGTCCGCCCGTCCTGCCCGTGGGTGGGTGAGGGGCCTCCCTGCAGCCCGGGGCTGACGTGAGCCCTGTTGCTCCGCAGTGCCGGCCAGGCTGGGCCCCCCATCCCGCGGCAGGGCGAGCAGCTCCTCCACCTCCTCCTCCTCCTCCTCCACCGAGCCCTATTGCAATGACGGCGCGCCCCCCCCGCACGCCTGGGTCTGCCCGCCGCCCCCCGCCGATGGCACCCACCGGCACGCAGCACCCACCACCCACGGCTACACCGACTACCCCAGCACAGGTGGGCACAGCTGGTGGGCTGTGTGGTCCCAGGGATGGGAGCAGGGATGGGGACAGCCCTGGGGACAGGAGCAGGGATGGGGAGACCCCAGGGATGGGAGCAGGGATGGGGACAGGAGCAGGGATGGGGAGACCCCAGGGATGGGAGCAGGGATGGGGACAGCCCTGGGGACAGGAGCAGGGATGGGGAGACCCCAGGGATGGGAGCAGGGATGGGGACAGCCCTGGGGAGGGGAATGGGGGTGGGAGGACCGCAGGGGACGGGAGCAAGGGTGGAAGGTGCCAGTAAGAGACCCTGTTTCCCCCAGCTCCCCCAGCAATGCCCCGTGTGCCCACCCCAGGCCTCTCCCGCTCCTGGGTACCTGTGTCTCCAGCAGACCCCGATCCCGCCGACAGCTCCAGCACCTCCTCCGAGGAGTGGTACGAGAACGTGCAGGGCGTGGAGCCGCCCGGGGACCCGTCCCCACACCCCGGTGAGGACCCGCGCTGGCAGGGCAGGAGCGGGGCTGCGCGGGCGCAGGGCTCCTCTGTCCCCGCAGCATCCTCCTCCCGCTCCCTGCCCATCTACCTGACGGGCTCTCTCCTTTGCAGGCTGGCCGGCTCCGTCCTGTCCCTCGGGGGGACACGCGCAGGACCCTGACTCCTCTGAGGGCAGCGACTACGATGACATCCAGGGCTCTGCCTACTGAGGCTGCCCGACCGCTACGGACGGAGGGGCATGGCAGGGGGGGACCTGGCGCTGCGTGCAGCCGAGGACTCGCCATCCCACTGCCGACGTCTCCTCTGGACTTCTCCGGCTGTCACCTCCGTGCCGGGGCGCGGGCACCAGTCCCGGCGGCACCCGGGGGATGATCGGCACAGGCGAGCTGTGCCGGCCTGCGTGCTGTGATTAAAAGCTTTTCCCAGCAGGTCGCCGTGTCCCTCGGCCATAGGGGTGGCTGGTCACCGAGCCCTCAGCGAGGCTGGGTTGCCAAATGCTCTCAGGGGGTCCCAGTTGCCCACGGGGCAGCAAGGGATAAGTGACCCAAAGATGTCCCTTCCTGCAGTCCCCTGCCTGGCTGGTTATGGGGAGCAGCATCACCTGCACCGGCCGCAGGACCCGGCTGCCAGCGGAGGTGATGTCCCCTCTCTGCCCGCAGAGCTTCCCCCAAGCTGGGCAGGGCAGGAGCAGCCGGACCCCCCCCCCCGGTCCCCAGCCCACGGCAGCAGGGAGGGGGGAAGGCAGGGCCTGATCCAGCCTCACAGCACTGGAGATCCCCGTGGCTGGGGGTGACGAGGCCAGTCCCCGGGGCTGGCCCTGCAGGGAGACAGGTGGTGGGGACGTGGGGTGGCGGTGTCCCACAGCCGTCCCCGACACCCTGTGGCCACGCAGCAATGGATACAGAGGCCCCCCCCGAGCTTCCCCACATGCCGCTGGGCCATGGTCCTCCCCATCCCGCGGACACGCTGGCCACCGTGCCCGTAAAACCTAGCCGGCGGGCTCGAGGGATGCTGGCAGGGAAGGCGCTGGGGTCCCATCCCAAGCACACCGGACGGTGCTGTATGGTGATGCTGAGGGGTCCCGGACCCTTCTGACCCCAGCCTGGGGCTACGGGGCAGATACCAAGCCGGGAAATGGGACACAGCCAGCTTCCAGCCCTGGGTGGATTCGTCCCCCTTGCCCAGAGCTCAGGGGGTGGGGTACGGCCCCCGAGGGAGGGATAACCCCCCTCCAGCATCCCCCGGGCCGGGGGGAAAGCTGGGGCATCCCACGGTCCGCCCGAGCCCCGGCAGGATGCCTGAGCAAAGCAGCGTCACCCTGTGCCAGGCGCAGTTTGGGGACAGGGACACTGGTGGGCCGGGGGCTGCACCCAGCTGAGCCAAGCACAGCACCCAGCCATCATCCCTGGGGCTGGGACCCCTCCATCTCCCCGCCCCCGGGGGGCTTCCCTGCGCCCCGCATGGCTCTTTCCGCCGGCAAGCCGAACCCCGCAGCGCGTCTCCCACCCCGGCACCCGCCGGCGGGTTTCCATCTCCCCGGGCGCGGCGAGGTGGAGCCTGGGCAGAGGTTGGGGTTCAGACCTGCCCCCGTGGAAAATTTGCCCCCTGCCACATCCTTCAGCTGTTTACCGAGGCGAGAGGCTCCGGCGGCCCCGAACAAAGAGGCCACGCCGCAACAACGGAGGAAGCACCAAAATAGCAACAAAGCCCCAGACAAAGGGGAGAGGAGCGAGGTGAGAGCAAGGAGACGGCTGCTGCGAGCAGAGCGGGGGACAGGAGCGGGCGCGGGGTGGGCACAGGGGGTGCCCCCCGCCACACTCGCGGCTCCCCGTGCCAGGGCGGCGAGGCCGGGGAGAGGATGATGGCACCTTTGCAAGGGCGGCTGTCGGGACTGCTTGGACCGTGGCACGGCCGGGCAGCGACCCGAGGGATGCTGATGCCTGGGGGGTACCGATGCCCGGGGGATGCTGATGCCTGGGGGGTACCGATGCCCCGGGGGGGGGGGGGGGATAACCCAGTCCCCATTGGGGCATGGGGCAAAGGGCCCACGTGTCACCTCCGGCTGCAAGACAGGTACATCGGCGCCAACCGTTTATTCGGGCTGCTGCTGCTCCTGCGTGGGGTGACAGCTGCTGGGAAATGCCACTTCCACCATCATTAGGATAACAGCGGCGTGCTGACAGCCGACAAGCCCATTCCCGCTCACACCAAAGGCAGCTCCTGCCTCTTAAAAGTCTTCTCACGGGCAGGCAGCATGTCAGCACGTCCCAGCGCTCTCTCCCCCCCCCCAAACTCCTCCGGCAAGATATTATAATCATCCTTATCTGTCACAGCGTGCAGACGATGCTGAGCTGACTCGCGTTGCCGGCAGCAAGCAGGGATGCTCTAACCGAGCCACCGCGCAAACCCTGCCCACGGCATCTCTGAGACTCCAGACCCAGCCGCGGCTCGGAGGGGAGGTCTGGACCCCCGGCACCCCACGTCCATGGGGGTCAGGCATCTTCGGATAAGCGGGGGGAGGTGGACCTTCCCTAGAGGCGAAATGTCCCGGGATGCTTGGGGTGAATCACCAACCTCAGGTCGATTTGGGGTGAGGGAGGCTCGGCTCCCCCCCCCCTCCCCCGCAGACCCCCAGGGCTGGTCCCGGTGCAGCCCCAGCTGAGTCCCACGGGAAGGGTTGGCCCAGGAGCAGGTCTGGCTCTTGCACCCCTTCCCCAGTGCGTTGCCAAAGCCGTGCCAGCCCAGAGCCCGTGGGCAGGTGGGGGGCAGCACCAGGATCCCCAGCGCCCCAGGAGACACCCTGGCAGGGCTCGCTCCCGTCACAGCCCCAGCCTGGCCTTGGGGGCCAGCAGGACCCCCGGGATGACCGGGAGGGGATGGGAACGAGTGGGGGCTGCAGGGAACAGCCCACAGCTCTGCACTGCAGGGGGCTCAGCGCTGCCCAGCGCAGGCAGGGGCAGGCAGCGGCCCTGCTCTGCCTGGCCAAGGGGACGTGGAGGCTGCAAGAAGAAGCCAAAGGAGCCGGGAGGGGATTGCCGAGCTGGGTTACCTCCAGGGATGCCGGGGCCTGGCTGGAGATGGCGTGCTCATGCTGCCGGCATCTCCTGGCATCTCCGCCCGACCTCCCTGAGCATCTCTGCCTGGCTCTGCCTGCGCCTGGCAGCCCACGGCCGCCTGCCGCCCACCGCGCCCCAGCGAGCTTCCTCTTGAGTCATGGAAAATCTTCAACCTGGAGAGAGTTTTGGGGCAGGAAACTCGCAGGGGAGCCGAGTCCCCCGCTCCGGGGTTGGGGACCAGAGCATCCCGTGGCTCCGGGCAGCAGCCCAGGGCGGTGACAGCAGGAGGGGACGGGAGTTCTCCTTAACCTCACCGAGCTGCCTGGGAAGCCCAGTCGTCGTCGTCGTCGTCGTCGTCCCCGTCCCCCCCCTGCTCCCCAGGCACCAGCCGGGCGCTCTCCTTTCAGCAGAAATGCCACCGGGTCAATGGAAAACAGCTGCCTTCGTTAGCATGCATGACCTGGATTTGGAGGAATTAATTAGGGCACAATCAATTAACGCCTCTCCCTTCCCCGGTCCATCACCGCCCGTGCCCCATGTGCCCTCGCAGGGGATATATGGTGTCCCTGGGGTGCCAGCAACCGGGAGAAGCAGGGACATGCCCGGATGAAACCTCCCCGGTCCCCATCCCGTGGGGTCATCACGGCGCTTCGGGCGCTGCCGTGGCCCGCGGGGCACGTGGCGGCGCGGCGCGGCGCGGCACGCCATGGCGCGGCGTGCATCAGCAAGGAGCTCCTTTGCAGGAGCCGGCGGCACGGGCAGCGCCCGCCACGACACGTTTCCTGCCCCTGTGCAGCGGTGCCGCTCGCCTCGACCGGTGACCGCAGGCGGTGGTGAGGATGGCGGCGCAGCCGGAGCAGAGCCGGAGCAAGGCGGCAAGGAGGGAGGAGGGAAGCAGCCGCCGGCACGGGGAGGCTATTTTTGGCAGGGACCGGTGTTACGTGAGAGCGGCCTCAGGTCTCCCCACAGCAGCGAGGGTGGGATCCGGCCCTTGTGGGAGCTTGGGCTGTTGGGTTTAGCAGCCGTCGCTGGTTTTCCCCGCTGCAATCCAGCATGCCGGCTCCCGAAACAGCTCACCGGCACCAGGGAGCTGCCGCCGGGGCTGGGATTTCCCCTGGTGAATGCCGCCAGCTCCGACCACCCAGAACGCCCCCCCAACGCCCCCCGGCTCGTGCCCCCCAGCTCTCCTTTGGGTGCCAGCTCCGGGTGCCCGGGGGCTCTCGCTCGGCCACGCTGCCTTCCAGCCACCGGCAGCTTTGTGGGGACCCAAGGGACGGCTGGGGTCCCCCCGACCCCCCTAGCACTGGGTACATTCACCGTCCCCCGGGCTCACACCCTCTGCAGAGATGGGGGGGCTGATGGGGGGACCCTGGGACGGGGTGGGGGCTGAGCCCCCCGGGTTTCTCTCCCCTTTACTCTTGCTCTCGTGCTCGGCAGGACCTGGGGAGGCAGCTGCCAGGTTGAGACTTCAAACGAGCGTAGACGTGACGCAGAAAACCACAGAGGGAGGAAAAACAGCCTGTTCCTGCCCGTCCCCCCTCGCCTGCTTCCCCGGGCCGGGTAGCAGAGGCGGTGGTGCCCCCGGCAGCCTCCCGCTCAGCCGCCAGCGCCAGGGCAGAGGAGGCGGCCGGCCGTGCCGATGGCAGCCCGGTTGCCCGCCCTGCGCCTGCTGCTCTTGCTGGGGATGTGGGGTGAGTACGGTGGGGGGCTCGGCGCGGCGGAGGGGTGGGGGGCGCTGGGGCCCTGGCTGCTTTACCTGAGTGCACCCGCTGTGCCGGTAGATCCAGTGCCGGGGGTGCCCAGGGGGACCCAGCCTCGCCGCAGCCCAGAACCCCTGCAATCCCATGGCGAAACCCCCCGGCTTTCCTGCTGCCAGGCAGCTGGGCACATTTCGGGGGGCTCAGCCCCATGCGCTCAGCTGGGGCTCACCGATGCTCCCGTCTCGGCTCACTCACAGCCCCATGCCAGGGGTCCCACGTGCCCGCCCTGGGCAAGCCCCAAGCACGGCGGCTTGGGCCAGGCAGGGGGAGAGGGGCTGGTGACCAGCGTCGGAGCTGCCGAGCCCACAGCGAAACGCGGGCGGCGAGGGGGGGGGGGGGGGGGGCCTCGGCTGGGGCCGCGCACGTCCGGTCCCCCCAGCTCTGGGGGTCCCCAGGACGCTCGTCACACCCCGGGAGTGAGCCTGCAGGTGCTGGGGAGCAACCAGCCATCCCCCCATCCTCGTTCCCTGCCAGCTCCTGCCATCCCCAGCCGCCCCTTTTGACCCAGATGGCACAGCGGGCAGCCGCCCGCACCGTGCCGCTCCGGCTCATTGCGGTGATGGTGGCACCATCCGCTGCTGCTTGGCCGTACCTTCTTACCAGGAGTGATGTTAGCTAGTTAGTGGTAATTAGCAGGCGCCCTTGTCTGTCTTTTTTCAGCCATAATTATCCACCAGCAGACGGATGGGCAGCCTGGCAGGCAGCGCTACGGCCAGCTGCGTGAGGTCGTGCGTATTTATTTATTTTAATTAAAGGTGTGAGGAGGAGGAGTGAGAGCAAATTCACCGAGAAAGGCGGAAAATTGCCAAGGAAAAAGCCGGCACGACCCAGCCTCCTCCTCCGGCCCCTGGTGCCGGAGGGACACGTGGCCAGCCCGGGGCTCTGTCCCCACCGCTGAGCTTCGGGGACAGAGGTGTCCCCCCGGCATTACAGCCGGGTCGGCGCAGAGTATGGCATGGCCGGGGGAGCTCCTGGCCGTCACCGCCGCCACCGCCGGCTCCTTTCCACCGGCAGCATCTTTACCCCGGCGAAAGGCTGACCCGAGCCCCCAGAATCACCTTTCTCCCCCCCAAAAATAAGCGGCAACAGGCCAAGAGCCGGGAGCCGCTGCCCCAGCCTGGGGGGTCCCGCCTCCCCCGGGGCGAGGAGCAGGACTGATGCCCCGTCCCCCTCTCTCTTGCAGCTGTCCCCGGCCATGGAGGAGCCACCCCGAGCCCTGGAGGTGAGCGTGCGTGGGGGCAGCGCCTCGGGGACCGTGCCGGGGCTTCGTTAGCAGCTCCTCGGCCCCGGCTTCGTTAGCGTGGCGGCTGCCGGAGCTGCCTTGGCCGGGAAGCCGGTTCCACTGCCTCGCGGGCTTCTTGCAGCCGGGTCTCCCAGCTCAGCCCCACGGTGCCCGAGCCCCCTGAGCCCCCCGCCTGCCCACACAGCCCCCAATACGCACCGTTTCCTTCCTGCTCCACTTTGCGAGAAGCCCCGGCTGCCGTCGCGGGGGCACGCCGGTGCTGAGCGGCACGCCCGGCTGCAGCGACGAGCCGGCAAGGGCTTTTCCAGCCCCGGGGTGGAAAACGCGCTGGGAAGGGAAGGAAAGCCCCTGACACCCGTGCTTTCCCCGCAGAGCCCAGTCTGCAGCTCACCGGCAGCGGCTGCCGCTGCACCGGGATACTGGAGGTGAAGTGGGAGGGCAGGTGGAGCCGCGTGTGCCGGGACAGTGTGAGCGAAGTCGTCGTGGACGGCATCTGCCAACGGCTGGGCTGCGGCCCCCCCATCGCCGAGCCCCTCCAGCTCGTCTCCACTGGTGGGAAGGAGCCATACATGTGGCTGCTGAAGTGCCTGGAGTCGGCGGCCGCCCCGGCAGGGTGCTGGAAGCCAGCGAACTGCACAGAGCATGCCGTCCTCGCTTGCAGCGGTGAGCCTGGACCCCCACCCCGGCCACCCCCGGCCCTGGGGACCAGCCGCCCCGACCTGGCCCCTCTCTTCTCGTTTCAGAGCCGGTGAAAACCACTCCCGAGCCCCCGCCGACCACCAGCCCGGAGCCCACCGGTAAGAGCCCCGTCCCTGCCCGGCCCCGGGCACGGTGGAGGGGAGCGGAGCGTCAACGGCCAAACCGGGGGGCACACACGGCAAAGCAAACTGCCCCCCGCCTTGCGAGATCGCCTGATCTCATTAATAGCGTTTGCAGCATCAACGGGGCAATTAAGCTTCAGACGTGGCGGGCTCGGGGACTTTCTGCTCAATAGTGGAAAGAAATGTCGTCCCGGTCTGTAACGAGATGCTTTTTCCCCCATCCCTCGCCAGGACCCGCCAGGTTGCGGCTGGTGGATGGGAACTTCAACTGCTCGGGCTTCGTGGAGCTGCACAGGCAGGGGCTGTGGGGGGCCGTGGCGGGCAGCCCGGGCATCTGGCCAGAGCTGGCCACCCACGTCTGCCAGGCTCTCAGCTGCGGCACCGCCATCGACGGCCGTGGCCATGTCAAGCCAGAGCGGGAAAGCCACTTGCCGGTGCGGTGGGAGGTGGTGGAGACCTGCAAGAGCCATCGGCTCCTTGACCATCTGCTCCTCAACTGCTTCAACAGGACCAGCGCCCGGCGGGGGAAAACGCCCGCCTTCATCATCTGCTCCGGTGAGAGCTTGCCCCGGCACAGCCCCGCTCCTTCCCCCGGACCCTCCGCTTGCTCCGGCCAACTGGCTAGGCTGCCCCCGGCGTGCTCCGGGGCCGGAGGCTGCTTTTCCCCCCTGCAGAGGTGCCCCGGGAGGAGGGGGGGGGGGGAATAGCTGGGCTGGATGCCCAGCTGCGGGCTGGCCGGGCGGCTGAAGCCCTGAGCAGGGCAACAGCCCCATCCCTGTCTGCCCCATGCACCCCGTCCACCCACTCCTGCTCTTCCTCTCCTCCGTGCGAAGGCAAAACAGGAAATCTCCCCGGCGCGCTCGGTTCCTGGCAACGGCACCCCCAGCCCCGAGCTTCAAATGCAGCAGCGCTGCAAGTAGGAAAAGCCGGGGAGCGAGCGCAGCGCGCAGCAAGCGCCGCGTTAGCACCCCGAAACCCAACACGGGCGCGCGGGGTACGCCGGCAGAGCCCAGCACCGTGCTCGTGCACGCCTCTCGAGCCCCCGCCGTGAGCATCATCTCCCTGCCGTGAGCATCTCCCTGCGGAGCAGCTCGGTGCCGGCGCCGCAGGACGGAGAGCCAACCTGCAGGGCGAGGAGCGGGCTTGCTCCGGGTCCTGCCATCTGCCTGAGCTTAGAAGCCCACCTGCGGGGATTTGGGGGTTTAACGGGCTGCCCCGCGGCAGCTGGCAGAGGGGGCTTCCCCGCTGCGTTTCCCGCGGGGACAGCTCAAAACTCCTCAACGTGTGGGCCCGGTACGGCTCGCGCGCATCCCCCGGTCCCCGTGGCCCAAGGGGAAGCTGAGATGCCGTGAGCATCCCTGTGCCGAGAGCCGGTCCCGGGGGAAAGAGGACCGTGCGCCGGCAGGATGCCGAGCCCCATCAACCTGCCACGATGTCTCCCCGTGGGTCTGACCCCTCTCCGTCTCTCTCCCCCAGGTTCCCAGCCCCAGGCCCTGCGGAGGCTGGCGGCCGGCCCCACGCCTTGCGAAGGGGACATCGAGGTCTTTCACGAGGGGCAGTGGCGGGTGCTGTGTGACAACCAGGCGCAGCGAGCCGAGTGGGGCAGGCAGCTGTGCCGGGAGCTGCGGTGCGGGAACCTCTCCTCCAGCACCGAGGTCCGGGTCCCCTCCTCGGTGGGCGTCACCTGCGGGGTCCCCACCCTGCAATTCTGCCCCGCCAGCTTCAGGGCCTCCCGGACCTGCTCCCGGATCAGAGTCGTGTGTAAGCTGCCGTGCCGGGCCCCGATTCCCGGGGGACCGCGGGGTACGGGCAGTGCTGCCTGCGGCACCCGGTGCCAGGCATCCCCGGCTGACGCTGGGAGCTGGGATTTCCACGCGTGAACGCCTGGGGAACGGGCAGAGGGTGCGAGCTCGGGGCAGGGGATGGGAAAAGCCTCGCCGGGGCTCCCTGCAGCCCTCCCGGCGGGGCGGTGGGTGCTCAAGCTCTCGGCATCAGCCTCTGCCTGGGCACAAGGGTCTCGCCCGGTGACACTCGTCCTCTCCCCAGGCCAGGACTCGAAGCCCCATCCCACCGGCATGGCGGCAGGCACCGTCGTGAGCATCTGCCTGGCCCTGCTTCTCTTCGGCATCCTCTTGCTCATCTGCGGCCCTCCTGCCTACAGGAGGCTGATGAAGAGAAGTAGGTGACGAGCTGTGGAGCCTCTCCTCCTCCTCCTCGTCTTCCTCCTCCCGCTCTGCCTCCCTCAGCCCTGCCATCGCCACGTGGCAGCTCAGGGCTGGCAGCTCCGTGCATCTATCCCTGCCGCTCCCCCCCCCCACTCCCCCCGTCCCCCATCTCCTTGGGGAGGGTTGGGAGATGCACGTGCCGCTTCAGCCTCACAAATCCCCCCTGCCCCATTGTCCCCGAGCCTGCCCCGCGCGGTGTGGGCGCAGAGAGGGGGGTGGCCGGGGGAGCGGGGTGCGCTTTGGAAGGCTGCGGGGGGATTAGGCACCGAGCAGACACAGAAGAGCAGGCGGAGGGTCTTGCGGGGCGGCGGGGGGATTACCGGCTGGGGGAGATTATTCGGGACGGCATATGGGGCCGGTGGGGGGGGGGAGGCAGCTGGAGGAAGCGAAGCTCAGGGCAGGGACATCAGGCCGGTCCTCAGAGAGATTTCCCCCCCCCCCTCTCACCGCCCGCCTCCGCCTTCCAGTCTCCAAAAAGAAGCAGCGCCAGTGGATCGGCCCCACGGGACTCAACCAGACGGGTGAGGAGCAGCGCGGCGGTGCCACCGCCGCCACGGGGCTGGGGCTGGGTTTGGGGCTGGCTCGGGGGCCGCTCGCCCCCGGACCGCAGCAGCTGCCGGCGGGCGGAGGTGTGAGCGGGCTCGATCTTGCTTCCTGCCACTGCGTTGACTCATCGGCGCGATATTAACTCAGCCGGGAGAGCCGAGCCCCGGCTCGCGACGCAGGAGCGGGTCCCGCTTTTACTCAGCCCCCTTCCCCTCCCGGGCGGTGGGGCGGGTGCGTCGCCTCAAAGCTGCTGCCGCAGCTCCAACCCCCTCTCCCTCCCTCCCTCCCCAAAACCTGACTCCTCTCCCACCATCTCTTCCAGTCTCCTTCCACCGCAACAGCACCGTCACCCTGAGGCCGCGGGCAGAGGGGCAGCGGGCGCAGGGTGGGGACAACGACTACGCTCAGCCCCCCCAAAAGAGCTCCTACCTCTCGGCTTACCCAGGTAAGCAGAGGAGGACGCCGGGAACGGCTCCTCCGTGCTCCCTTCCCGCGTGCGCCGGTGGGGGATGAACCGCCCGGGCAAGAGCATCACGGCAAAACTTTTGCCGACACCAGGCGAGGGGCTGCGCCGGGGCCGGGGTGCAGCCCCAGCTTGCCCTGACGAGCCGCATCCATTCCCCCGCAGCCCTGGAAGGCAAGCGCAGAGCTTCCAACCAGCCGGACAACTCCTCCGACAGCGACTACGACCTGCACTCTGCCCGCAGAGTGTGAGCCCCCTCGCCGGAGCTGGGACCCCCCCCTCGGGCTGCCCTGGTCCCCAAGCGAGCCATCCCCTCCCCGCCCGCCACCCAGCGCCGTCCCGGGGCGGTCACGCGCGTGGCGGCAAAGCTGTGCAACTGCTGAATTAGCGGCTTTTCTTGCATTTTTGGCAAGCGACCTCGTTTCCTTCGTCGGCCGCCTTCCCGCCCTGCAGGCAGAGGTGGGACGCGGCGCGAGAAAGGTAAATTTTGAGCGACCCGATCTAGCAGAAGACGTCCCTGCCCAGGGCAGGGGGTTGAACAAGACGATCTTTGAAGGTCCTATCCGACCCAAACCCTTCTGCGATTCTACGCAACGATGAACCGAACGAAGCCGACGGAAGAGACGACAAATAACCTGCGCTGCTCACCTCGGATGAAAGCCTGCCCGCGTGTCCCCCCCCCAACACACACACACCCCCCCAACACACACACCCCTCCCAAAGTGCGATGGGAGACCTCCGGGGCCGGGTCCCCCCAGCCCCTGCCAGGCTCGGAGCCAAACCCACCCGTCTTCCTCCCTACCTGCTCGGTACCGGGCATCAGGCACGCGATCGCTCAGCTCTAACCCAGCTTAGCTCGGCTTCGGCTGCGCCCCGGTACCCGAGCACCTTTCCGAGGAAGCCGCTTCTCGCTTTTGAGCCTCGTGGGAGAGCGCGAGGTGGGGGTGGTTGTTTTTTAAGCTATTTGTATGAGTCTGAGAGGCAGCTGGGTTGCAGCAGGCTTCATACCTGCACTGAGAGCAGAGCAGCCGCGCTCGGGGCCGTCGGGAGGGGGTTTGCCGGCTTCCCCGTCTCTCAAAACCGGGATAACCACGCTCCTCCTCCCGCCCAGGCCGGGCCGAAAGCGAAATGGGCTGCTGTCTGCCAGGCGTTCCGATAGCGGGGCGCTGAGCTTCGCGAGAAAGACTGCGAGACCCGCGTCTGCCGGGTTCCCGGGGGGGGGGGGGGGAAGCTGCGGAGAGGCGCGCTTGGCTGCGTCCGCGTGGGACGGTTGCGAGATTTGGGCAGACGTATAAAGCAAAGCGCGGACGCGAGGAGCACGGGGAGGGCAGAAATACCGAGAACGAGTCCTGAGATATTTAATAAGCAATAACCGTTGTAATAAAGTTGTTTTTTCTAGTAATCGCATCTTGTTCTCTTCCTTCCAACGCTACCGGCGCCGTTCCTTAGACCATCTACTTCCCGGCCGGGGAGGGAAAATGCGGGACGGCGCCAGAGGAGGGGGAAGGACGGGCTGATGCGGAAGAGCCCCACGCAAACGGGCCCCTTAGGAAAGACGAAAACAAGCAAGCAGGAAAGACGAGTCTGAAGGAGACGGTCCCGCGAGAGGGCGAAAGGCTTGAATCGACAAAAATCAAGAGGAGGCTGGTGGAAGGATGCCGGGAGGGCACAAAAAGATCGATAGAGCGCGTCAGCTGGATGCCCCGAAAGCAACTACGGCCGTGACCCCGCGTGCAATTCATCAAATTTTATTACTGTAATTAGCCACAGACAGGGAATTGTTTCCATCAAACCCCACAAGCGTTTGCCTTGTTCTAGTCCGTTAGTAATCTTTCCTTATAAATAACTTACAGGGACAGAGGCAGGATCCGTAGGATAAAGTGCTGAGCAAAGCAAATCCCATTCCCCTTAATGCTAACTCGCCGCTCCCTCCGTTACCTAGTGTTTCCTGAGAAGGGGGAACGCGAGGAAGGCCGGAGCCCGTAGCGCCCCAAATTAACCGGCCCGTTCCCCCGGCGGGCACCGCGGGAGAGGCCGGGGATACAGGAGGCCGCCCGGCCCCAGCGTTTCACAGAGCTGGGCACGGGAGGCACGGACTCCCGCTCCTCCCCGTGACCCGAGGCGCGGACTCCCGCTCCTCCCTGTGACCCGAGGCGCGTGCCCCCAAAGCAGCAGCAGCAGCCCGAGACGTCGGGCCAGCCCAGTTTCCTTCAAAAGCACGGCTAATATCCGCGCGTCGAACTCCGGGGAGCTGCCAGAACCTTCACGCCCTCGGCGAGACGGCGTACGGCCGGCGCAGGCTCCGAAAGGCTCCCGCGCCGGACAGAAGCAGCAGCAGTAAAGAGGTGTTTGCTCCCCGGTGAGCTGGGAGCACCCGAACCCGACAGAGTTGGGAACAGCCTCCGTTTTGGAGCACGCCGGTACTCGCCGCGCAGGCGAAGCGAGCGCTGCGGAGGGCAGGGGGGGGAAGCCTGACCTCACAGCCGGCCGGGAACGGCTGGAGCAGAGCCGGTGTGGAAGTTAGCCCGCACCAGCGTGAAAACGCAGACAGATCTCAAGGCCCGGCCCAGGCGAGGGGCGAGCTAGCTGCTTCTCCCCACCGCCATCAGTTACAAATCGGCCCGCGAGCCGGGCCGGCTCTGCCGCCGGCTTCCAGGAAGGTCCTTGGAAAGCGGCGAGCATCGTGTGTCAGAAACGCCGTCAGAGATCCCCCACCGTGTCTTTCGAACACCCGTGAAAAGGCTTAGAATTAGGATGCCGCGTCCGTTACCCGCACGGCGAACGACAGGCGCGCACGCGGCAGCCTCTCTCGCTCACCCACGCACGCACAGAGACGGGGGGGGGGGGTGGTGTGGGGGTGTGTGTGTCCGGCTCTCGGCGGCCGCAATCGGCGTGCGTCGTTCCCCGCGTACCCTAGATGACTACCTGGCTTTCACGCCAGAGCCTGGACGAGCCGATTCGGAAGCTGCCGCTTCAGCCCGCCGGCCATCGTCACAAACCGAAGCTGAAGGGGTGCAGCCCGCGGGGAGGGGGTGGAGGTGGGGGGGGCGGGTCAGCGTCAAGCCCTGCCCGACCCCCGGAGCCGCTGCCGTCTCTTATCCTGCGTAATGCTTTCGCGCCGACGAGTCGAAGAGCGGTGCTCTCGGCTTGCTCTTCTTCCTCGGGCCACAAAAAGAGGAGGGAGCAGCAGAGGACGCTCCCCAGGAGTCCCGATTTAGTAGCCAGGCCAAGCAGGGCGCTGAGGGTTTGGAGGAGGGGGGTACCCAAAAGGTGGGGACGGTCCAGGAGGATAGGGAGGCTGCGGGGGGATTGGGAAACTAGGGAGAGCGGGCTGGGTCGGGTAGGGGCACTGCGGTCTCCCCGCCCCGGGGGGAAAGTAGGGAGGGTACCCGGATCTGGGTGGCGGCGGAGAGGGGTGAGAGCCAGGAAACGGTGGGGGCCGAGGCGGGCCCCTGGACGGAGACCAGGAATAGCCCGACGCCGGAGACGAGCCTCCCGAGGCGGGGTTGGGATACCCCGGCGCGGAGTCGGCAGCCTGCGCTGGCGGGTATCCGGGACCTTGAGGAGGCTTATAGGGAAAGGCGGGCTGGGTGCTCGGCTGAGAGGAAGCGACGTGTCCCACGGTGACCGGGGAGCCAGGGAAAGGAGCGGGAGGGAGAGCCCCGTGGGCCGTGGGGCCGACCGGCATGCTTGGGGCCGGGCTGTAGGGCAAAGGGAAGGAAGGAGCCCCCGAAGGGAAGGGCTGCGGCTTCGGCGGGTCTGCGGGCCCAGGTACGGGAGGAGGCAGCTGCTGCCGAGAGTCCTTGCCGGGCTCCTGCGCCGCTTCCGACTTCCTCAGTATCTCCTGCAGCTTTTCGACTCTGACCCGGCGCAAGTGGGACAACTTCCTCATCACGGCAAACCGCTCGAGAAACGTCTCCAGGGGCACCTCGCCCTCCAGGAACTTCTCGGCCATTTTCTGGAAGAGAAGACAGCCTCGGGTTCAGCACCGCAGCCCGCTACTCTTCCTCCCCAAGCCCAGCTTCGGATTTACGTCTCTGCCGGAGACACGCAGGGGACCACCGCGCCACACACAAGCAAACGAAGGGCAATCCGATTTTTTCGGAGCAACAAGGCCAAACTACAAAGAGATAATCCTTGATTTAAGGGATTAGGCTCGGGAGCGTAACTGCCAGTCTCCGAGGGCTAATCGCTTGAACTGCTAATGGATTTAAACCCTAAGCTCACCTCAGACTCCTCTTCGATTTTCTGGCTTTCCACCTGCAGGAGATCCAGCAAGGTCTGAGGATGCATCGCCGCTGAGAATTTCTCTGGGGAGACAAAAGAGAGAGGCAGAGCAAACCAGGGAAAAATCATTAGCACGCAGCCGTGCTGATCTCTCACGGGAGCGCCCTCCCGCCTTGGAAACCGCTGATGCAAGGAGAAAACCTGCAGAGGAAAGAACCGTAGCCACTGCTGCACGAGAAGGTTTTTTTTTTCCCCCCGGGACAGCATCCTCGACCTGTCCAACTGATTTTGACCAAGAAACAGGAGAATTTAGGTTTTATACCCAGCAGAGTCCCTTCCGCCGCCACCCTAAAGAGTTTCTCTGCTCCGTACGACCAAGGTAGGGAGAAGCAAAAGGGAAGGATGTTGCACTAACTACAGCCCACGTGACCCCGTCGGAAAGCGCGCAAGGTCCGCAAACCCTCACCCAGTTTTGCCTTTTGCTCTTTACACCGCTCAGCCAGCTTCTGCAGCTCTTCGTATTTGTTGGAGAGGTCGGCGCGCCCCATCTCCAGCGGCGCCTGGAACTTCAGGTTCTGCTCGGCCAAGCTCCGGTTGGCGGCAAGGGCCATCTCCCTCTCCAGCTGCAGCTCCTGAACCTGCGGAAGGAGAGGCGACGCTCGCCGCGGGCCGGGTGCTAAGGAAGGCCGGCCTGCTCCTCGCCGGCGTCACGTCGTCCGCGCGTACCTCCCGGGATTCCAGGGCCAGGCGCTCGATCTCCTCCGCGTTTTCCTGCAGCTCCCGGAGCTCCTCCACCGTCCGGTTCCTCAGGGCGTCCATCCTCCCAGAGGAGCTGCAGGCTCCTAGGACGGGGGAAAGGGAAGTCAAATAAAGAGGAGGTTTTCTAAAGCCAGCTGCAAACAGGCACTAACCCCGCTAGGGATTTAAAACCAGCTCTGCTAAACTGCTGGGAACGGCTGTGCCAGAGGGGTTCCCCTGCGCTACAAGGAATCCGCGAGGCCGAGGGCAGAGCGAGAAGGAAAACAAGAACGTATCGACTCGTTCCCGCTTCGGCAACTGTCGTCTTTTTTTTTTCCCCCCCCCTTTTCACAGCGTGTTTGGCAGGATTACTCGTGTGCGCCAGACGGTTTTGTCAAGGAAACGCCTACTCACAGCCACTCGATAGCAGGGCGACGTCACCCTGCCTCTCAAACCCCAGCTGGCTCCCAACCGCCCCGTCCCCTTCCAGATTCCCGTTCTGCCGAGCGAACCTCCCGGATCTGCTCGCACCCGAGCCTGCCCAGGGCCCGCGGTCGCCAGCGCCACCGCCGGCGCTGCCCGCGTCTTCCCGTCCCTCGCCACCTCTCCAGTTCCTCGGAACCCGTCTCATTCGATGCGTTTTCTTTCCGCGTTGTTTTCCTTTCTAGCTACGAGGTGCCACCGTTTCCCTCACTTATTGCTGCCGCCCTTCGAAAACCTTAAGCGACGGCATTATTCATAGGTGGTGAGCTCCGTCCGACACTTGTGGTTTTAAAAATCGGCGAAATGTTACTAAAATCAGGGGAAATAACGGATTTTCTGCGCTACGTCCACGACTTGGTCCAAACAATCCGGGCTGGCTGATAATATTTAGCAAACATCAGGCGTTCGTGTCACAGGTTCTAAGAGGCGGGATGCGATAACGCGGGAACGCGCCAAAAACCAGGTGAGAAACACGGGAGCCGCGCGCTCCCCGCCGAGGGGGAAAGGGACGTACCAAGCAGCCGACGGGGATTTCAGCGTCGTCCCAATTGCTCGCGGCTCTTCCGCCTTTCGGCCGGGTGAAACATCCCGACGATATCGCTCCGGGAAGGTTGCGTCAGCCCCTGCAGGTACCGCAGAAGGACAAGGTTAAGGCTCAGCGTTACCCAATCTCTTCAGCCGGGATCCGGCCAAACCCGTCCGAGCAACAACCACCTAAAAGCTGGGAAATCGGCTCCCCTCCCGTGGACGCGTACGTCGTTTCAGCGCTCTGCAAACAGAAATAAACTTATGGGGGGGGGGGTTGTTTTGTTTTGTTGTTCGTGAGGGTCACGGAGAGTGAGGGGCGAGGGGGGGGGGGAGAGGGGGAAAAAGCAGGAGTAGCGGCAAACGGAAAGCTCAATCCCCGGCGCCGTGCGGGCACGGAGCTCGCGGGTGGTCTGTGGGGAGACGGCCGAACGGACCCGCGGAGCTCGCGGGTGGCCTGCGGGGAGACGGCCGAACGGACCCGCGGAGCTCGCGGGTGGCCTGCGGGGAGACGGCCGAACGGACCCGCGGAGCTCGCGGGTGGTCTGCGGGGAGACGGCCGAACGGACCCGCGGAGCCCGCAGGTGGCCTGCGGGGAGACGGCCGAACGGACCCACGGAGCTCGCGGGTGGCCTGCGGGGAGACGGCCGAACGGACCCGCGGAGCTCGCGGGTGGCCTGCGGGGAGACGGCCGAACGGACCCGCGGAGCCCGCGGGTGGTCTGCGGGGAGACGGCCGAACGGACCCGCGGAGCTCGCGGGTGGCCTGCGGGGAGACGGCCGAACGGACCCGCGGAGCTCGCGGGTGGCCTGCGGGGAGACGGCCGAACGGACCCGCGGGTGGCCTGCGGGGAGACGGCCGAACGGACCCCAGGAGGGCGGACGCGAAGTGCCGGGCGCTGCCCCGGCTCCGGCCGGGCGTCAGCACGGGGCAGGGGCTCTCGCCTCGGGGCTCTCGCCGGTTCCAGCCCGCAAGGCGACGCTTTGGTCTCTCCGAGGGGTAAGGCACGGGCCCCCCCGTGGCTCGGAAAGGCCGGCGGTACCGGCGAGGGGCCGCCGCCCGCAGGACTGCCGCGCCCCGGTCACCGCCTCGGTGCTTTGTCCCCGGTTAGGGAAAGCTCCCCCGGTTCCCCGGGGGTGCCCGCCCAAGGCCTCCTCGCCGCACCGCCCCGGGGGAGCGCAGAGCCAGGCCCGCCCCGGGGCCGCTCTCCAACCGGGAAACGGCGGAGGATGCTCCGCCAACGTCAGGCCCCGTCCTCGGTGGTGGTGGTGGTGGTGGTGGTGGGGGAACCGGCTAAACCGGGAGGCTGCGGCCCACGGAGCGGGCGGAAGGGGGCTTCCCCCGCGGCTGCCGGTACGAGGCCTGGCCCGGCTGAGCCCCCCCCCCCGCGGAGGTCCCGGCGGGTAACGGCTGCAGTCGCCCACCGGAGGGGCCGGGGCCGCGTCCGCCTCCCCTCGCGAGACACCGGGGAGGGGGAGGGGGGGGGGGGGGAGGAGGGGGCGGCGGCCCCGTTACCGGCTCCGCCGCCGCCCGGGACTCACCGCCGCGCAACCGGGACCCTCCCTCCGCCGCGCGCTTCCGGCTTCCGGCGCGGGAGCGGAAGCGGGCGGTGCCACCGCGAGGTCGGGGCGGGGGGAGCGGTTCCCCTTCCCGGAGAGGGGGGAAGGAGGAGGAGGAGGAGGAGGAGGCGGCGGGTGGTACATCCCGCCGCCGCCATCTTGTGGCGGCGAGGCGGGCGGGGGGCGGCGGGGGCCGGCGGGCTTCGGTGTCAGGGCCGCCGTGCCGGTGCAGGGGGGCTGTATTTTATCAGTACCGTGACTTTTTTTTTAAATGAATACCGTGTCTTCTCCTGCCGGTGTAGCTCTCCTCGAGCTACGGCCTGCTTGAGCCTTTACGTCCCCCGTGTTTGCGGCGCGCGGGGCCTGCCCCGACACTCTGGTACCTTCCCCCAGCTGCCTCCCCTTATGACTGACTCTAATTGGGTTTTTCTTCTGCGCCTTCCTGGAAGGATTGGCAGTCTGCTAAATTATTTTGTGTTACTATTGACGCGTCCTGACCCCGGCCTTCCAACACCATGGCAATTAACCTGGGTACGGCCGGCAGCATTGCCCGACTCCGGCGTGAGCTTGAGCACTGCAAGCAACGGGTCCGTTCAGCTTCACGTGTCAGCCCAGGGACGGTAAAGCAGGAGCTGCTCTTCCCGGCTGCCGGCGAGCACCCGTTCTCCCCCCCGGTCGCCCTGCCTGCCCTCAGGGCCATCGAGGTTTGGAGCGGTGAGGGCAGCTCTGCGGTTCTTCTGTACGTTGATTCAAAGTCTCCCCCTGAGCCCTGAGCAGCAGCTGCTGCGTGGACACTTTTGTCTTCACCGGCTCGTTCAGAAAAGCGGAAAGCCGTAGAGCCACAGACAAAGATTAGGCGAGATTAATCATTATGACAAGAGTTAAAAGGAGAGCATTACAACAAAGCTTAGCGTCGCGTACAGAGCAGGCAGCTGGTTGAAATTCAGGCGTAGCGGGTTTGGGTTGGATTTACAGTGAGATTTGAAGCAGTTTCTGCCTTGTCATGACCTCATCAGCGCCTTGCAGCCGGGGCCTCCCACGCAGGCAGCCTCCTCCTGCAGCTCGTGTTTTGCGGAGGTTTAAGAGCAAGGAGAGCCGCTGCGAAGCCACGTTGTTCTCCGCAGGTCGTCTCGTGCTGAGTAGAAGCTGGTGTTACCAGCACTCAAACGCCTGTTGTTTCGGGTGACTCGGAATTCTGTTGGCCGTAATCCTGATAAGTCCAGCCCTGTGAGAAATGAAAATTCAATTAAAACTGCCTTGACGGGTAAAGGGATGGAGGCAAAGTGAGCGTGGAGAGGGAAGTGGCAGTAAAGGTGTAGCAGAGCTGGAGATGGGAGATAAGAGTTGATGGAAGTGCGAGAGAAGAGAGGACAGAGAAGCAGAGGAGGTGAGATAATGGATACAGAGTGCTTAGCTGTGGGCTGAGATATCGCTGCGCCGAGGCAGTACGTACAGACCTCAGCAACGTGCCAAAAATTCATACAACGGCGGTTTTTTTTTCAGGTGGCATAGCCGGAACCAAGAGATGAAAGCAAATCCCTCTGGAATACCTGCGTTAGCTCTTCCTCGCGTGAAACAGGAAAGTTCCTGAGCAGCACGAGACAGCGGAAGCTCTGATCCCGTCACCCTCTACGCGAAGCCAGCCTCCGCTTTTCCACCCGTACTTCCGCATTCCCGCAGACGCGAGCAGGGCTGAGGATTGTGTTAGGATGAGGAAAAGCTCCGCGTTGCCGGATGGGACGTGCTCGGGGCGCTGAGGGGAGAGGAACGTGAAGGAGGCCGCGGACGGCTGGGCAAGGTCACCCAGCTGTTAACAGAAGTGCTGCGATCCAGGTGCATGTCTCAGGAAAGGCACCTCTCGTCCCTGCCGGAGACACACGCCACGTGAGGCCTGTTGACTGTTGTATAATAAATACGAGTCATATGAATCCTAAGAGATACCCTATGGTTTAATCAAGAACAATTTGTCCGTAGCGTGGCTGATAACCAGGTCAAAACCCAATGTTACTGCAAGAAAGGGGACTTGACTTTCCAAAGGGAGATCGATATTTTCAAGGCTTGTTTGAGAAGCAGTCTCCACAGACGTAGAAGGGCTGGAGCACACTTAGTCAACAATTTATATTAAACTGTAAGGAGTGAGTAGAGGATAAACTAAGTTGTGTTCAAATTTGCTCTTTGCAGTGAAGGAAGAAACAGAAAAGTATCCGGTTAAATGATAAAGTGTTACCCAGCAAGCAAAAATGGGATAAATGGGTGTTTTCTGGTTAACACTGAAGGCTGTGCCCATTATCTGTTTATTAGCATCCTTAATTTGTATAAGAGATGGTTTCAGCTGGTCATTGTGACACATCACGCAGTTACTTTATTAGGTGAAAGACTCAAAAGCCGATATCCAATAGGCGCCGTGAGCGAAAATGACTGAAAATGGGTAAGTGTTCAAATGACGCCAAAGTACCAAATTTGGAGCCTGCGCACCAGCTGAGCTGTTCCGGATCAACAGAGCGCTCGTGGCTTAGGACAAAGCTGGCAGAAAGGAGTAAAACGTTTTCGCTAAGGAGCGTTCAGCTACAGAGCCGGCTTCTGAAGCGGCTTAGGTCAGTTGGAAGTCTTTCTACCCCGAGGAAATGAAGGTGTAATCCAGAAAGTGTTTTGGAGTGAGATGGAAACTTTCCGGAGGCTGCTATCGATGCAGGACCTCGTTAGCGCAGCTGATGTTTGCGGCTCCTTGGGCTCCGAAGTGGAGGGTGGCGGTGTAAGACTAGAGAGCAAATTAATGGACAGTCAGTGAAAGGTTAAAAAAACCCCAAAAAACCCCTCGTGCAAAGTCGATCTCGGCAATCCCAGTCCTTCGTCAGATTTCACCTTTTGTTTATTATCGGGCCAAGTTAATTTGTGGTTTTGGTTGAACGTTCCTTCTGAGCCCAGGAGTCAAATGAAATTTGAAGCGTTTCCCAACAGAAGGAAAAAAAAAAAAAATTGATAGTGCTGTTCTTTTTTCTTTTAACGTGATGCTATTTGTTTTCAAGACAATGGTGTCTGTGTTCCTCAACAGGGAGGGATTTGGATGACAGAAGAGCCTTTCTCGGAATTCCAGCCATCTTTTAATCGGGAGTTTATCAGAAAGCACCATTTCTCTCAGCTCTTCTCGGCACCGTGTCACAGACGTACCTCTGGCTTGGCTGGCGGCTCGCCACCGCTCGCCTCTCCCACAAGCGAGCCGCAACCGAACCAGTTCTGTTTCTGCACTTGCCCTTGTACAACGAGGAAGCTTTGTGGTCCGTGTGGTCCAGCCGCTATCTAGGCAGCCCGGTCAGAGAATAACGTTCGCTGATTTAGCGACCACAGACCGAGGCCACCAAAGGTGTTAGTCACCGTCTGGGATCACCCACGGGAGGTAGAGAGAGCTGGCCTGACCGCCCGGAAGGTCCTACCCCGGCAAAAGTCCGCCCACCACCGTCTCAGGAAGGATCAGCCTACATCTTTGGGGGCTTCCTTGATAACTTAATCAAATATTCTTGCATCAAATCGTAGGAGTTTTGACACCTCGGGAACCTCAAACCGGAGCGCTCTGCCTTTGTGCCTTTCATCTGACGGTTCTGATAAAGCAAGTGTGTGATGTGCGATAACGCCTTTATGGGAGGGACAGGAAAGACCGGGAACAGGGACTGGAAAACAAGTTTGCTTCCTTAATCTGCAGTTCCTAAGATAAGGTATATCTCAATAAGGTGATTTTTTCCAGGCTGAACTTTTCAAGCCCGCACAGATAAAGTTAAGGCGGTTCCTGAGCTTAGTCAGCAAAGTCCTTTGCCATACAGAAAGCCTGAAAATTCGTATACGGTCCTGTTTGGCCCAGGGGGTGAGCCCTGTGACGGTTAAACGCATCCTAAGTGGCGTTGCCTAATCTTGTACGGTTCCCATTGAGACTTTCAGGCACCTGGCCGCCAGGATTGATCGTATAATTTGCAGCGGTCTCCCGGCCTTGCGGCCACTGCGTTCCTGACAGGGATCCACACACGGGGATCGATTTGTTTGCCGCTCGGGGCCCATCTTGGAGCCAAGGCAGCTTTTGGGGGTGCCCATCTCCTGTCGTTCGTGACCTAGATTGCTCAGGGTGTCGTACGAGTTCCTTCCAGTGCATCTCGTGTAGCCTTTAGAGGGGCTGTCTCTTCGCACACGAATTGCTGCCAATCGCTGGAAGCAGCAAAGCATAAAACTTTCCTGTCACCGGTCCTGCACCGCCTCAGCCGCGGCCCTTCTCTGCGGGGGGGGGTCAAGGTCACCACCCAACTCTTCTGCCTTTGCAGTCAATCACAACCGCTTCAACCACCAGCTGTCCTCCACCCACCAGCCAGCCCCTCTGGGGCTGCCGGGTGCTTTGTTTTGGTGCTCCGTACGAGTCATTTAATGGCTCTGCATAGCCCAAGCCCATCGTCAGCCCAGGTAGAGCCTCTGCACGCCGGGAGTCAAATCCAGCCTTACTCGGGCATCAAAACAACAGACACCGAAATCTTAAATTTTCTGGGCACAAGCGTAACTCTCCGGGGATTTTATTGAACAGGAATCCTACCCCAGCCACAGCTGCATCAGGAACAGGCAAACCAGGACTAAAAGCCTCCAGATCCATCCCTCCAGCTGGTCTTCATCTGCTTTTGGAGAGCGCGGCGGGGATCTCCGCATCGTTTGGTGCCCTCTGCCGCCAAGCAGAGCTACAACAGAGCGGCCACCCTCTGCCACCCAACCCCGCGCCCAGCACGCCCCAGCACCCAGCCTGTGCCCCGCCGTGTGCCGCAGACGCTGCCTGCTCCCTGCCCTCCCCTCAGCCGCCTGCTCTGCCGCGGTGGGGATGCAGCGGAGTTGTGTTTCGAGCTCTTCGCATCTTGGTTTTGAATTTCCTCAGGGTTCCCTGCTCCCTCTGAGGGCAAAGGGCAGATTCTTCCAGAATCCGGCGTGTCTCGTTCCCTCCATTTCTCTACCGAGGTTGGAAATATCCAGGTCAGCAACCAGACCGTTGACCTGAGCCTGGCTCCTTTTTGTGCTACACCCCCTTTCGACAGCATCCCGAGCCTGGCCGTCCCCAGCATCGCTGCCTCCGGAGCCATCCCCCTCTTTACCAACAACAACGAACCCACCAGGCTGTTTGTGCTGCTGATTCCCCCCCTCCCATCCCAGGGCATGAGGCTGGAAGGATGTTAAGTGACAGACGGGGTCACACCAGATCTGCCACCAAACTCCCAAGGGTCTGACGTTCCCCAGAGGGCTCTGAAAATTGTAATAATAAAGGCTGAAGGGAGCCTGGGCGGAAAGGGCTCGGAAAAAGAGGTGCAGCTGCGGAATCACGCTGTCACCAGCACAGGGAAGCAATAGGAGAGGTCTGAAAGCCGGCTGTCCTGCCAGGCAGCTGGCTCCGGCTGCCTCACTGCAGTGGACCTGCCCTGGGGGATCAGGGCCAAGAGCCAGGTCCTGGAGGGAGAGGACGCACATCTCTGGAGCCATCAGCGTGAGCCGCTACCACTTCCAGCCCGGGAAAAACCAAGCCCGTATGTTTCTCCAGCAAAATCCTTCCCCCGGGAATTAGCCATCAAGATCGAAGGGAGCGGCGATGCCAAGTCCGTGTTGAGAGCTGTGCAGTGCCCAGGGCAGGGGGCTGGCTGACCTGCTTTAAACCTTCCCTCCAGTCATCAGATGCGCTTCAGGGCTTCTCATCTGAGAAAGTGTCTCCGTAGCCCTGTCGGAAAGTCATTTTGCACCCTAAAAGTGGTTATTTTCCATCCTCCCCCCTTTCTTTTGTTCTTGACTTCCAACGGTGCTAAATATTTGTTCTGAGATTTTTCTGGTGCTGAATTCCACAACTTCTTCATTCTGGGTATAACGATACATCCAAAAATCAATACCTGTCTGAATACACAGTTTTTCATTGGCTCCTGGCGATGAGATCTATTGACAGAAGAAGGAGCTTATCCTAAAACTTCCCATAATTTGACAAATTCTTTCTTTCCATTGAAAAACTGAAATCCTGCTCCTCAGTGATCACAGCTTGGCACGTGGAGCTCTGTTTCAGCAACAATTGCGTGCAGTAAGGGGTCTGCAGGAAAAGACTGGAAAATTGCTTTGAGTCTTCATTACGCGATACGAATCCCTGAATTTGGGATAGAGTTTGGGCGTTCGGAAGAGGCCGGCTCACCTAGAGGCCCGTATATCAGCACAGAAACACAGGATGCAGCTTTTTATCCAAACGGAGCAGGCGTTCCGCTGCTGCGGCTTCTTTAGGCCGTTTGCTGCTCTGGGCAAGGGAGCTTTAGTTGTTGGCAAACCCATCACTGCCAGGGCGACCAAGTTACAGAATAAAACAAGTTATGTTTCCCTAACATTACAAAACAAGTTACATTCCACTAAAAGGCTGGTCCTGAGCGTGAGGCTTTTCCAGTTTGTTTTTTAAATACAAGGAGAGCATTCACCCCAAACGTCCTCTTTGCCCGGGAAAGAGGTTAGTCCCTGCCTTCCGTGCCCAGAGAGGTTTATGTTATGTCTGAACGTGCTGACTGGCAAAATAAAAAAGAATTAAATTGATAAACAGCTCTTGAGAAACTTGTCATTTTCGTTTGCTCTAATGTTCTGGCAAAAAAGCGCAAAACTTGGCGGCCCCGAAAGCAAGGGAGACCAGGTTGAAGTGAGGCGTGACAGCGAGTCCAGACTTCAGTCCCCGAAGCCCAACTCACTAACTTGCTTCGAAGGAAGAATTTAGCGCTTGAAATGTTAGTGCCCTTCAGCTTTCCGTTTCTCAGGGAAGTTTCTCAGCTCGTTGCCAAAATGGATGCAGGATGAGCGTCGGTGCAGAAGGGCACCTTGGAGGCAGCTCACCCCTACGTCGCCCCACCCTGAGCAGATACATTCTGCTGAACGGGTGTCCCAGCTAACGCCTTTCCCGCAAATAGAGGAAAGCCCACCCTGGCATCACCGGCACCTCCATCCCTGCCCGAGGAGAGGGGGCACTTACCGCTCTCCTCCCCCACCTTGTCGCTCCTTGCCCGCACCCACCGGTTACCTCCCGTTCCCCGCTGTGGGCCTGGACCGAGGACCGTTTCCACCTTCCAGCAGGACCTTCCTCCCCATCGCAGGCTCTCTGAGGCGGGAGCCGCACCGACACGTGCCCGTGGCTACCGGCTTTGCAGAGCTCCGGCCGCCACCTCCGGCAGCCCGTGTCGGCTCCCGTGGACCTCCTACGGCATTATCTGCCCCGGCGCGGAGCACATGCCGAGCCCAGCGGCTCCTGAGCAGCCTCCCCGGAGGAAGCCCCAGGTCTCAGCCCTTGGAAGGTGAATGGGCGGGAAGGTGTGAGCTTTGACAGGTCTCCAAACTGCCCCCCCCCAAAAAAAAGCACTGCCATTGAGGGGCCGGGCTCTGCAGGGGTACAGGCTCTGCCTTCCACCAGCACAAAGGTGCAAGGAGACTTGCAAAGGGCTCCCAGCACAGGGGAATCAAGCAAGAGCCAGGCAAACCAGCAAGCTCCAGCTCTGAATCTCCCTTATATACCAAGGGGATTTGCAGCAGCTGTTCCTAATAGCTGCAAGCAGCCCGGGGAAATCACCCCGAGCCCCCGTGCCGGCTGTCCCCGTGGAGCAGTGAAACCCCCCCGCGTGCCATGAAGGAAGAGGCTTTGCCCGGCGGGAACAGCCTCTTCCCTGCGTGCAGACACCCGGTGTGTTGGGGGAACGAAATGCAATCTAGCAGCCCGTCGGAACAGTCCCAGGGCAGCTGGCTACGGCAGCTTCCCCGCCGAGGGACGCGTCCTCGCGCGCCCTGCTCCGATAACCTTCTGCAAATAAGCGCTTTCCACGCGTAGCGCGGCAAGGACGTGTTTGCAGCGAGCTAGCCCCTTTGCTAGGGCTGCTCCTTATCTGAGCTCGTATTCATCAAAACGCCCTGCTGCCTTGTGCGGGGCCGGGGGAGCGAGGGAGCGAAGCGTGAAGTAGATGCTGTTGTCTAATCTCTGATTTTCTTTGTAGTTTACAGCTACCTGCAGGCACAAGACTGGCTCACGAGGCCGGCGGGGAACACGATGCCAAGGCTCCACGCAGGGTTTTCAGGCTGTGGCCTCCTGCCAGGTCCAGACTTTCCATTTTGGGGGTCAGCCAAGACCTTCTCCTTTCCAGATCCCCACCCCCGAACCGAACGCATCACATCTTCCCTTTCGCTCAGGGAGAATTAGATGCCTCATCCCTTTTCTCCCAACATCACCCGTCAGATCCTACCAGGTTCTTACTCATTTCATTCCCCCAGTGCAATTTAGCATCTATCCTCAATTCTTTTATTATTCAGAGCTGGGTTGAAACTGGTGCCGAGGGAGGAGAGCCAGCTTCAGCCCGTGTGGTGCCTCTGGGCGGGCTGGTCCCCAGCTCGTGGGTGCAGGGTCTGGCTTTGTTTTCCCCCAAGCGCAGGACAAGGTGACCGTGCCGGCAACCACATCTCACGCACGTGGTGCTGTGACGGCGGCCGGGACGCCTGGTCCAGCGCCGGGCACCTCTGACACAGCCCGGCGTGGGCGACCTTGGCGTTGTTCAACCAGCGGCATCCCGAGCTGGTCTTTCCCTCGGCTGGTCCCAGTTTCACCCCCACACCCCCCCCCAGGCTGGTCCCAGTTCCGCAGGCAGCCCTGGGACAGGTGGAGGAAGATGAAGCCCCAGCATAAAAAAGACATGGACCTGCTCGAGCGGGTCCGGAGGAGGGCCATGAAGATGATCAGGGGGCTGGAGCACCTCCCCGTGAGGAAAGGTTGAGAGAGTTGGGGTTGTTCAGCCTGGAGAAGAGAAGGCTCCGGGGAGACCTTCCAGTTCTTAAAGGGGGGGGCTACAGGAAAGATGGGGAGGGAGTCTGTGTCAGGGAGCGTAGTGATAAGATGAGGGGTAACGGTTTTAAACTGAAAGAGGGTAGATTTAGATTAGATATTCAGAAGAAATTCTTGACTGTGAGGGTGGTGAGACACTGGAACAGGTTGCCCAGAGAAGTTGTGGGTGCCCCATCATTGCAGGTGTTCAAGATCAGGTTGGATGGGGCTTGGAGCAACCTGATCTAGTGGAAGGCGTCCCTGCCCGTGGCCGGGCGTTGGACCAGATGATGTTTAAGGTCCCTTCCAACCCAAACCGTTCTGTGATCTAGGACTCTCAAGCCGGGCCCCAGCAGCGCAGCTCCTCCGCCACGCTCTGCCCAGGCTGACCCCAGCCCCGGGGGCAGGGGAGGCAGGCGGGGGGGGGGGGGGGGGGGGCTGCAGGCAGCAGCTCGGCTCAGCCGCGGCGGAGGACGTGGGCTTCCACCTCCCCGCCCAGAGCCCCGGGGCAGGCGGACAGAGAGGCGCTGTGTTGAGCTAACAGGAGCCGGCATCTGTAATGGATAAAGCCGGTGAGGAATGACCGTGTTTGCCCGTTGGATGTAGGTGTAAGATTAAGCGAATTTACCCCGGTGTCGCTACCAAGCCCCTGGCACTGGCGTTCGGTGGAGCCCCTTGTGCAAACCCCTGTGTCTGCCGCAGGGTGACGGCCAGCCACGTCCCACGTGCTTGACGAAGCCGGGGCACGGCTGCCACCCGTGGGTGGGCACCCCAAGGCAGCCCGGGGCGCTCAGGGCAGCGGCGAGGGGCCACCATCTGTCCCCAGTCCCCCCCAAGGGACGTGCACCCTGGGCAGCAGCTGCAGGAGGGGCATGAGGCCGCAAGCCTGTCGTGGTTTAACCTCAGTCGGCAACTGAGCACCACCCGGCCGCTCGCTCACTCCCCCATCCCACAGTGGGATGGGGGAGAGAATTGGAAGAGTCAAAGTGAGAAAAACTCGTGGGTTGAGATAAAAACAGTTTAATAATTGAAATAGAATAATAATAATACACAAAGCAAGTGATGCACAGTGCAGTTGCTCACCACCCACCGACCAATGCCCAGCCAGACCCCGAGCAGCGGCCCCCCCGGCCAGCTTTCCCCCAGTTTATGTACTGAGCATGACGTCCCATGGTGTGGAATGTCCCTTTGGCCAGTTTGGGTCAGCTGTCCTGGCTGTGCCCCCTCCCGGCTTCTTGTGCACCCCCAGCCTTCTCAGTCGGTAGAGCGTGGGAAGCTGAAAAGCCCTTGACTAGTGTAAGCACTGCTCAGCAACAACTAAAACATGGGTGTGTTATCAACTTTGTTCTCCTCCTAAATCCAAAACACAGCACTGGACCAGCTACTAGGAAGGAAATTAACTCTGTCCCTGCCAAAACCAGGACAAACCCCCAGGATCAAACCCTCCAGCGAGGGGCTGGGGGGGACTAGGGGACCCCGAAGGACCGGTGCTCCCGTACCAGCCCCACATCTCCATGCCGGCTCCACCCTGACGAACCCCTCCAGACAGAAACTCCGTCAGGGCAAGGACAGTCCGGAGCAGCCCCAGGACCCTTCGTACCGCAGCTTCCCCGGGGCTGGGGAAAATGTCATCCCCTGCGGCGGCGGTGGCTACCCCGGCCAGGTAGAGCCAACTGGAAAATAAGTGCTTTTATCTAACGGCGTGTGATTTACGCTGCGGTTCCTCGGCCGCAACGGTGTTGTCGGCTTGTGTGATGCATGGGTAGTCAGATGGGGGGGGGGGAATGCCCAGAAATGGCCGCAGCCAGCCCCGCGTTCCCCTTACCAGCCCCCCCTGTCCCCCAGTGCCTTCCCTCTCAGGACGCAGAGTAACTGGAGGGTGCTTTTCTCCCGGTCCCAGCCTGCTGCAAGCATCCCTACGCCCCAGCCGTGGCATTCGACCCCAGCGAAGGTGGAGAGCCCTCAGCTTGACATTCCCCCTGTATCCGTTAAGGACATTGTGATAACTCCCCCCGGAGCTGTTTACCTTTCTTATCGGGGACGCTGGACAAACAAGTGTGGTTGGGATATAAGGAGCCGGGCTGGGGCTGGCGGCATACTCGGTGTGTCTCTTCACCTCGGTTGCTGGCTGTCAGCAGTCACCATGAAGCTGCTCCTGCTCCTCGGCTTGGTGACCCTGGCCCAGTGCCTTGTCTCCAGGTGAGCACCGGCGTGACGGGGTACCCCCACAGCCACCGCGGTCCCCAGGACCCCCAGCACCCAGGCTGGGAGAGGCAAGCGGGGCGACTGCCCGGCTCCCGGCACGCAGCAGGGATGGGGGGGGACAACCTGCAAGCCCCCCCCCCCCCCCCAGCCATTGCCATGGCTGAGGCTCCCCACAGCGAGGACGGCCCCCGGGTCCCACACGAGGGGCTGTGGGATGGAGGCACAGGGCAAGTGCACGGCGGGGATACCCGCCGCCCCCCCGAGGCACTTCCCTGCCCAGCTCCCGGTGACGGACCGGCTCCCCTCTCTCTTGCACCCCAGGATCCCTCTGAGGAGGGCGAAGTCCCTGCGGCAGTCCCTGCGGGAGCACGGCTTGCTGGATCGCTACCTGAAGCAGCACCCCTACAACCTGGCTGCCAAGTACTTCCCAACCAGCACCTCCGCCGAGCCCCTGCAGAACTACCTGAACGTAAGCATGGCGGGGCGGAGGGGCCAGCACCGGCGGGGCAGCCCGCGGGGCCACTGGCCTTTTACCTGACCCCCCTAGCCCCTTACCCATCCCGCTAGCCCCTTACCTGATCCACTAGCCCCTTACCTGACCCACTAGCCCCTCACCTGATCCACTAGCCCCTTACCCATTCCTCTAACCCGTTACCCATCCTGCTAGCCCCTTACCTGTCCCCCTAACCCCTTACCTGACCCACTAGCCCCTTACCTGATCCACTAGCCCCTTACCCATCCTGCTAACCCCTTACCTGACCCACTAGCCCCTCACCTGATCCACTAGCCCCTTACCCATTCCTCTAACCCGTTACCCATCCTGCTAGCCCCTTACCTGTCCCCCTAACCCCTTACCTGACCCACTAGCCCCTTACCTGATCCACTAGCCCCTTACCCATCCTGCTAACCCCTTACCTGACCCACTAGCCCCTCACCTGATCCACTAGCCCCTTACCCATTCCTCTAACCCCTTACCCATCCCGCTAGCCCCTTACCTGTCCCCCTAACCCCTTACCTGACCCACTAGCCCCTCACCTGATCCACTAGCCCCTTACCCATCCTGCTAGCCCCTTACATGATCCACTAGTCCCTTACCCATTCCTCTAACCCGTTACCCATCCCGCTAGCCCCTTACCCATCCCCTTATCTATCCCACTAATCCCTTACCCATCCCGCTAGCCCCTTATCCATCCTGCTAGCCCCTTTTATCTATCCCACTAATCCCTTACCCATCCCGCTTTGACAGACCGAGTACTTTGGCACCATCTCCATCGGTACCCCAGCCCAGGAGTTCACCGTTATCTTTGACACCGGCTCCTCCAACCTGTGGGTGCCCTCGGTGTACTGCTCCAGCCAGTCCTGCAGTAGGTATCTGGCAGCCCCGTGGCCGGCCGGGCAAGGGGTGAAGGCAGCGGAAGCCTCGGGCTTGGCCAGCCCCCTGCCCTGCCTGGCTCTGGGAGCCCCTGACGGGGCTGGGAGCCGAGGACGGCTCTGCCCTGTCTCTCCCGAGGGACGTCGGGCGATGGGGGAGGCACTGGAGGGTCATCCTTGGTCCCTGAGGACAGGACGGACCGTGACCGTCTTCCTCCTGTACCCACAGAAAACCACAAACGCTTCAACCCAGCGGACTCCTCCACCTTCATCAGCACCAACGACAGCGTCTACATCGCCTACGGCACTGGCAGCATGACCGGCATCCTGGGCTACGACACCGTCACCGTAAGGCGGGGCGCACCAGACGCCCTATCCCACGGGAGCGGGGCCACCGGGGCACCGCCTGCCCAAACCAAGCCCCTCTCCCTCTCCCCATCTCCCCGACCAGGTCACAAGCATCGAGGTCACCAACCAGATCTTCGGGCTGTCTGAGACCGAGCCTGGCGATTTCTTCTACTATGCTCCCTTCGACGGCATCCTGGGGCTGGCTTTCCCGAGCATCGCCTCCTCCGGAGCCACCCCCGTCTTCGACAACATGATGGCGGAAGGCCTTGTGGCCAGGGACCTCTTCTCCGTCTACCTGAGCAAGTAAGCCCTGGCCGGAGCCGCCCAGCCCTTGCCGAGGATTTTCTCCCGTTTCCCTCCCACTGGGGCTGGCTCCGGCACCATTCCCCGGTGGCGTGATGCCCCCGTGGCTCCCGGGGGACATGGCTCACCGGCGCCAGCATCGGCGCCAGCAGAGGAGGATGGCAAAGCCCCCCCCCCCGGCGATGGCACTGCCAGCAGAGTGGTTGTGGCGGGGTGGGACTTCCACCTGACTGCTCCCCCCTTGCAGGAACGAGCAGAGCGGCAGCTTTGTCCTCTTCGGTGCCATCGACCCCTTCTACGCCACCAACGGCATCACCTGGATCCCCCTCTCTGCCGAAACCTACTGGCAGATCACCATGGACAGGTAGTCCCGGCACAGCCCCCAGGCTCAGTGGCTCCCCTTGCCCTCCAGCCAGTGTTTTGGGGGGGGGTAGCCCCTCGTCCCGCGCCCGGGAGGCTCACCTCGCCGCCCCTCTTCCCCAGCGTCTCCATCAACGGGAAATCTGTCGCCTGCTCCTCGGGCTGCCAGGCCATCGTGGACACGGGCACCTCGCTGCTGGCCGTGCCCAACGGAGCCCTCGGCACCATCCTGCGCACCCTCAGCGCCAGCTCCGACGGCGAGGTGAGGCCCCAGGGGAACGTGCAGGGCTTCGGGGACCTTTGGGGCTCTGCGGGGTGCCCGGCTGAATGCCGGGGCTGCTCCACGGTGCACTGGTCCCCATCGCTCCTCGGGGCACGTGGTCCTTCTCGGGGTGGCTGCTGACCCCCCATCTGCCACCATGTCCCCCCCCCCCAGATCAACTGCAAGTCCGTAAGCACGCTGCCCGACGTCGTCTTCCACATCAACGGCAAAGCCTTCCCCGTGTCGCCCAGCGCCTACGTGATGGAGGTGAGCATCCCGCCGGGGAGGGGACCTGGGGGGGGTTTGGGGGGGTCCGGCAGCTGGTAACCACCATCCACCACGTCCTTGGCTGCAGAGCAACGGGTTCTGCAGCCTCGGCTTCGAAGGCATGAACGTCCCCACCGAGTCGGGCGAGCTCTGGATCCTGGGGGACATCTTCATCCACGAGTACTACGTGATCTTCAACAGGGCCAAAAACATGGTGGGGCTGTCCCCGCTGCCCTGAGCGTGCCTCCGTGCTGGGGACGGGGACAGGCAGCGTGCCCCGCTGTCCTGGCGTCCCCAGCTTGGTGGCTGGCAGGGCTGACCCTTGCCCAGCACTCCCGTCCCCTCCCGTTATGGCCACCGAGCACAATAAAGCCGTAGAGAAGCCTCCTTGTGCCGCGTCTCTCTGGGAAGGGCTGGCTCAGCTGCCACCACGTCCCTGGGCATGGACACCGGTGGGTGGGCAGGCGGGATGTCACCCTGGGTGCCAGCCTCACCCCGCAGGCAGAACCACCCCCTTGCCCCGCACCCTGATGATGCCCTTGACCGTGGGTGGCGGTGCAAACACCCCCGGCGCCTGTGCAGACCTGGGGCTGGAGGTGCCCGCAGGCTGCCCGGGGCAGAGCCGTGCCACCAACCGGGCGCCCGGGCAGGCTTTATCGGGGCGGCCGGTGCTCCTCATCCGGGGCTGGGGCGTGCTTCTACGTACCCCCACGTAAAGGCAGGTGCCCCAGGGCCACCGCTTTCCGTCCTCACAGCCGTGAGGCGGCTGTGGCTGCTGGGGTTGGCGGAGGCCAGGTGGGATGGGGAAGGTGTGGGGAACCACGAGGGACCAGGATGGGAGCACGGCTGCGGCTCTGCCCCTGCCAGCATCCGATGCCCACGTTCGGGGCTGGGGGGACCTTGCCTGCTGCGGCGCTGGGTCCCATCCTGGTGCTGGGGGTGCTTTGCGCCGCTAATCGCCATCTTTCCTTGCTGGACACTGCCTGGGGGAACCCCTGTGAAGCTCCCAGGAGCCACGGACCTGTCTTTTCGCCATCTCCCTGGGTAGAGCCGTGCTCTGGGAGCCCCTTCGCAGGGGCAGCATCAGCCTCAGCACCTTGCAAACGTTTCCTGGGACCGGACGCTTTGCTCGGGTCAAACCCCTGGCAAATCTCAACCAGGAGCAGCCAAAATCTGGAGCCAGCCCCCAGAAACCCCTCTCCCCCCGCTCAGCTCTGCTCCCTCGGGGTCAGCCTGCAGAGGCCCCGGCCGGCCGCAATGAAGTCCTCAGCCACGCTCCTGCCACTGGGGCAGGGCGCGTCCCTCCTGTCCCCAAACCCCGCTCGGGGGGGGGGGGAGGGGGATGAACACCTCCGGCACTGCCCTATTCATGCCGGGGGGGGGTCACTCACCCCAAAGCCCTCCCCGAGGGAAAGCCCCGTGGCTGGGTTCAGCATGCCAGCGGGTGCAAGCAGGAGCAGGGGGACGGGGCATAAATACCAGGGTGACTTTATTGGTGGCAGGGAGGGCAGCTCGCCCCCTCCCCGCGCCAGGAACCGGGGGCAGCGCCCACCCCAGGGGTGCGTGCCGTGCTTGGGGGCTGGCACGGGGCACCCCAGCCCGGCCAGGAGCATCTCCCAGCCCCGCATCCTGCGCCCAGAGAGCCGGGGAGGCTCGGGGGGGGACGACACGGACGGACGGACGGACGGGGACTTGTCCTGCCCCACAGTCCTGCCCCAGTGGGGCGGTGAGGGGCTGGGGGACCCCGGCACCCCGGGGCAGATGGGGACCGCCCAGCCTCTGCCCGAGAGAGAGGCAGTGCCCATGCACCCGTGGGAGCGGGGATGCACCCGTGGGAGCGGGGATGCTGTTGCCCACCCTGTCTGCTTGGCACCCCCTCCCCAGCCACCCACCACCCCGGGGGCCTGGTGGGCCAGGCCTGCTGGTCCTGCAGACCCCCCCCCCCACCTCCTCCTCCTCTCCTTCTTCATCCTCTTCCTCCTCTTCATCCTCCTCCTGCTCACGCCGTGCCAGGCACGCATGGCACCTGGGCCCTAGGGAGCCACGTGCCCGCTGGGGCTCTCCCCGCTGGCCGGTGGCAGGGCAGAGGGGTCCGCGTCCCCAGGGGGTCCTTGAGCCTCGGGGCTCGAGCTGGGGCTGTCTGTGGGAGCTGGGGGGGTTGCGGCCTCAGAGGGGGTGTCGGGGGGCAGAGCGGCTGTTGATGGGTGCCCGGGGGGGCTCAGCGTGGTCGGAGGGGGCTCCCCAGCCCCCGCACTCCCCAGAGAGGGGCCGAGGGGGGCTGCGTTGGGGAGCAGGAGCCGGGCCAGGCGGTGGCGGGGGGGCTGGGTTGATGCGGGGGGGCTGGGGTGTGGGGTGCCAGTGGGCGAGTCCTCGTGGGTTGGGGACAGGGACGGGTCGCTGCTCTGCAGCGGGAGCCGGACGTCTGTGGCTAACGGAGAGATGCTTTTAGTTAGCACCCGCCTCTCCCCGGGGACTCCCCAGCCTGCGCGGGGGACACCCAACCGCCCCGGGGTGCCGCAGCACGGCCACGTCCTGCAGGGCAGGGGGTCCCAAGCCAGACCCTGCCACCGGCATCCCGGAGCCCGGGCATCCCCCTTACCTTGGCAGGGCGGGCAGCAGGCAGCGGGCAGCGCGGCAGGCTCTGCGCAGGAGCGGGGACACAGCCTCTTCTCGCAGCTCACCTCCCCGAGCTGGCAGCGAGGGGCGAAGGCGGGGGTGAGCCGTCCCCGCCATCCCCTCCCCGGTCCCCTCTGCCACCGGCGCGGGCACCCTGTGGGCGCGGGCACCCCACGGGCACCCCCCTCACCTGGCAGGTACAGCGGGTGCAGGGCTGTCCCTCGGGGGTGAAGGTCTGGCCGTTCGCCACCTTCCTACCCTGGTAGTTGCAGTCTGCAGGGAGCGAGGCAGCGCTCAGCGCGTGGCGGGGGGCTCACCGGGCAGGGGGACGGGGCCCCCTGCTCCCCCCCACACACCCCCCCCCGGCTCCTACCGTTACAGACGGGGCAGCACTCGCCCTCGGGGTGGAAGGGATAGGTGCAGAAGATGGCACAGTCCACGGGCGAGCAGGCCACCGAGCCCAGCTGCGAGAGACGGGAGAGACGCGCGAGGGCCGGGCGTTAGCGCCCGCCGGGGTGGGCTGGGGAAAAGGGGGCAGCCCCGAAACGCCCGGGAGCTTTTTCCTGCAACGGAGGAAAAAACTGGGGCTCAGCCCATGGGGCAGGAGCCGAAAACATCTCGCCGTCCCCGGCGCGGCCCTCACCAGGCAGATGCAGCTGAGACAGGGGTCCAGGACGGAGGGGAAGGTCTCGTTGTTGTAGAAGATCCTTCCCATGTAGGTGCAGCCTGCGGGGAGGAGAGGGGCACTTGTGGTCCCCAGGTTGGCTTGGGGACCACCGGGAGACCTCTCTGCTTTAAGCCCAGGCTTGCTGGGTCTGGTCCTGCCCGGGACTGCGGGCAGGGGATGCGGAGGGGATGCAGTGGAGCCAGCACCCCTCCAACAAGCACCCACCGCCCCCATCACCTGCCGAGCAGTCGGGGCAGCACTGCCCGGGGATGCGGATGGGGTAGGGACAGGTCTCCACACAGTCCGTCCGCTTGCAGCTCACCGAGCCGTCTGCCTGCAGGGGAGAAGCACTTGACAGAGACCTTGGGTTGCCCAAAACCGCGGGGTTTAAAGCCCACGAAGCCGGGGAGCTGCTGGGGACCACGGCCACGAGCCCGGCATCCCAAGGGAAGGAGGGGGACAGGAGCCGTGCGCCGGGGCAGGGGCAGGTAGGAGGAGTGAAGCAGAGCAGGTTCTCATTCACCTGGCAGATGCATAACTCACAGGGATCGCCCGGAGACCAGATCTGTCCGATGGGAAACTCCACCCCGTTGTCATCCACGAAGCAACCTGGGGGGGGGGGCAGAGGGGGACACGGGCACCCCCAGCCCATCACCCTCCTGGTTGCACGCTCAGGCGTGTGCGTGCACTGCTGGACACGTGTGCCGTTCCCGTCCTGTGCCCACTCCCTGCCTCCAAACCCCATGGCCGTGCAGCCCCCCCAAATACCCTGCCGGTCCCCGTGCGCCCCCACATCCAGCTCCCCTGCTTTCTCCTGCCCTCCCCTACATCCCGTCCTCCTTGTCCCCAGCTGTCCCATACATCCCACCCTCCCTCTGCCCAGGTATTCCCCACATCCCGCCCTCCCCGTCCCCAAGCGTCCCCCACATCCCGCCCTGCTCATCCCCAGAGGTCCCCCACATCCCACTCTCCCTGCCCTCACCTGTGTCGTCCCCCCCCGATCCCACCCTGCCCGTCCCCAGGTGCCCCCCAGCGCGGACTCACCGGCGGGGGCCGGGGGGTCCCGGCAGGTGAAGCAGCACTGCCCGGGGCCCAGGTGCCGCTGGTGCTGCGGGCAGTCCAGCACGGGGCAGGGGGCGAAGGAGCACTCCACCTCGCCACCCTGGGGACATGGGGACGCGTCACCCACCGGCCCCAGCCCCATGCCCACCCGTCCTGCCTCAGCCCCGAGCAAAGGCTGGATTCCGCTCCCCCCCTCCCCCCCCCCCCCCCGCCAGGATGGTGCGGGGAAGCCCTGGAGCATCCCTGGGGACCCCCAGCCCCGGGGACCCCCCCAGTCCCCCGGGACCTACCCGGCAGACACAGGTGGTGCAGTCGTCCCCGTCCAGGCTGAACCGGGCGCCGTGCGCGTACGTGCGGCCCCGAAAACTACACTTTGCTGGGGAGGAGAGAGAGGCAGTGGGGCCGGGGCTGGGGTCGGGGGGCGAAGCACGGCTCCTGCCGAACGCCCACCCTGAACCCCCCTTCCCAGCAGAGCCCCGGGGTCCCCCGGCCCCACACGCCCCAGGAGCTGGGGGTCCCGGGGGACCCACCTGGCTGGCAGGAGCAGCAGTCAGCCGGCGAGGCGCTGGGGCAGGAGCCTGGGGGGCACTCGGGGGAGATGCAGGAGACGTTACCGGCCTGCGGAGGAGAGCGTGGGGCTGTCACGGGGCAGCCGAGGGGCGACGCGCCCCTTCCCCACCATGGGGGGACGGTGCCGGGGCGTCATCCGCCCCAGCTCATCCCGCTCCATCGCCCCGGAGGTGCATCCCCGCGGATGCGGGGGCACGCTCCCATCCCCATCCCGCCCCGGGACGGCGCGGGCTCACCAGGCAGACGCAGACAGTGCAGTTCCAGTCGGATGGGGAGAAGACGTCGCCCTCGGCCCGGGCCACCCCCTCGTGCAGGCAGCCTGCAAGGCAGGCGGGTCAGGGGGGGCCGCCCCGGGCAGCGGGGCCGGGGGGGCCGGGGCTCACCTGCGCAGCTGGGGCAGCAGCCCCCGGCCGGGGCGGGCAGCGGGTGGGAGCAGGCCGCCACGGGGCAGCTCACGGCCTCGCAGAGCACTCGTCCCCCCTGCAAGGGCGCACGCCGGCTCAGCCCAACGTCAGGCTGGTGCGGCGGGGAGAGGCGCGGGGAGGACGGGGTGTTTACCTGGCAGGCGCAGCTCCGGCACCCCGGCTCTGTCCAGCGAGCGCCGGGCTCCCGGGGGGCCCCCCGGTACCAACAGCGAGGGGCCGATGGGGCGGATGTACCGGGGGCTCCCACAGCACGCGGGGACGGCTCGGTGGCCGGGGACGCCGGGGAGGGAGAGGAGAAAGGGAGTTGGGTACCAGGAGCCGCGGCAGGGAGGTGGGGCGAGGGGGAGCCCCTGGGGACCAGGAGGGGTCCCCCAGAGCCAGGAGGGAGCAGGACAAGGGTGGGCGGATGCTGCAGGGACTGCAGGATGGGCGATGGGGCCAGGATGGATTTGGGGTAGCCTAGGAAGGAAGGAAGGAACAGACGTCACTTGGGGCAGGCAGGGAGCTGGGGGCATCCCGCCCCGCTCCCCTGGCCCGGCCCGGAGAAGGAGACCGATACCTTCGCAGGAGACCCTGTCGCCGCTGAGCCGGTACCCGGGGCGGCAGGAGCAGAGGTAGCTGCCCGGCGTGTTGTGGCAGGCGTGCTGGCAGGCTCGGCGCTCTCCCGGCCGCCGGCATTCGTTGACATCTGGGGGACAAGGGCACTTGTCAGTGCCCAGGCAGGAGGTGCTACACGCCGGGAAACGGCTCGGGAGGGAGCCCGGTGCCACCGAGCTGTCCCCTCCAGCACGGCCCGTGCAAGGATGAGGACGAGGTGGCAGCACCGTGCCGATGGGCTTCAATGGCCACCTCCATCCCCTGGGCTTTGTGGCACAGAGAGGGAAGAGGGGGCCGGGACACGGTGCTCACCCACGCAGGAGTGCCGGTTCCCATGGAGGTGGTAGCCAGGCCGGCAGGAGCAGCGGTAGCTGCCGATGCTGTTCTTGCAGCGATGCTGGCACGGCGTGGCCAGGCACTCGTCCGTATCTGGGGGGGCAGAGGCTGAGGGTCAGCAGCCCCGGCTGGCCCCCGCTTGCCCCCCGGCCGGCCCCCCGGCCCCCACGCACCCTGGCAGCTGTGGCGGTCGGTGGAGAGCTGCATGCCGGGGCCGCACTCGCAGACGAAGCCGCCCTCGGTGTTAACGCAGAGACCCTCGCAGGCAGCGCTCAGGCACTCGTCGATGTCTGGGGGCAAGAGGGGAGAGCTGGAGATGGGGGGCCGCCGCCGCCGGGACCCCCCGTCCCACTGGGACCTCCCCGTCCCGGCTCACCGGTGCAGCGGACGCCGTTGGCCGTCTCCACCATGGAGAAGCCGAGGGGGCAGACGCGGGCCACCTCCTGGCACCCGCCGTGGTTACAGGAGATGTCGCAGCCGTACTCCCCGCACGTCCCCGGAGGCTCTGAAACACGGACGGGGGTCCGCAGGGCACCGATGCCACCCCAGCGCCCGCCCGCCCTCCCACCCCAGGCCCTGCACTGTGGCACCCGCTCCCCGGATCCCCCAGGGTCTGCACCCTGCCCTGGGAGCATCCCTACCCCTGCCAGGGACGGGGACGGCGCCGGGGGGATGTTGCAGGGAGAGGTGACAAGGAGCAACGTGCCCTGCCAGGAAAGCCCGGGGGTCCTGGCTTTTGGCGCGACCGGGAGCGGGAGGGTACCTGGGCAGGTGATGCCCTGCTCTCCATCCGGGCACGAGCAGAGGTTGGGGGCGATGCACAAGCCGCTGCCGCAGCCGAAGGAGCAGAGCGCTGCGGGGAGCGGGGACAGGCGGCCGTCAGGAGGGCAGGGACCCCCACCCACCCCTGCACCCCCAGAGCCCATACTCACGCAGGGTGCACTGCCCGCTGCCCGGAGACAGCATCCACCCGGGGCAACATCCGCTGCCGAAGCCCGAGAAGCAGACGTGGGGCCCCACGCGGCGCCTGCGCGACAGACGGGAGGCTGAGGCCACCCTGCCCCGAGCCCCCAGGGCAGAGAGCAAAGGTCCCGGGGGAGCTCCTCCGGCCGGCGGGGAGCCCTCCGCCCCGGGAACGCGAGGACAGGGGGACACACAGGAGCGGTCACGACGTGGCCCACGGCCACCCCATCCTGGGCAGCGGAGCACAGCATGGATCCAGGGGGAGAGACAGGCACGTGGAACCGGGGTGCGGTGTGACCCCAAAACAAGGTGGGATGGAGGGAGAGGACCGTGCCCCAGCTAGCCTGGACACCCCAGCACGCGGTAACGGGGGAGAAACGTCCCCCAGCAGGACACGGGGAGCGGGACACGGATGCGGGGAGCAGGACCCCTGCGAGGGTCACGCTCCCCTGGTCCCGGCCACCCCCGGGCAGAGGGAGGGACGCATGGGGTGCCACCCCCTTCGGCTGGGACGGGAGGCACGGCCTGAGCCCCGAAGGCAGCCGAGGGGGCGGATGGCCGGAGCTCGGCACGGGACGGCACGTTGCCGTCCCCAGGTGTAGCTGGGAGAGGGAGAAGGAAAAGGGGAGGGGGGGGAACCCGGCTACCTCTCCACGGCAAAGCTGGCCGGCTTCTTCCTCCCGGGGTACACCCTGCCCTGGCCGCCCGGGAGGAACAGGGACACACAGGCAGCTTGGAAGAGCAGCTCGACCAACATGACAGGCGGCTCCAGCCGGCGGCACGCTCCCAGCGCCTGCCTTCCTGCCTGCCTTCCTGCCTGCCTCGGCGGCACGGGCGCCTACCGCATGCTGGCCCTTGGCCCTGCTCCTCCTCCCGCCCGCCGGGCCGGGAACAATGCGGGGGGTGGAGGGAGGCGAGAGCGGGGAACGCTGCGGGGGGAAGCCATCGGCACCCTCCTCTCCACCCACCCACCCACCCCGGCACGGGGGGGAAACCGCGTTGGCCCGGGGATGCTCGCCCCGAGGTTGGCTCGCTCGGCCGATGCCAGCGGCTCCATCCCGGCCACGAGCGCGACGGCTCTAGGACAGGGAGGGGTGGGGGTGGGGGGTCCCCCAATGCGGCGGGAAGCAGCAGCGAAAGCGTCCCCCCTTCTCTCCTTTCCCACATCTGGCAAAGCTCCGGCATGGCCTCTCCCCACCCCTCCTCCTCCTCCTCCTCCTCCTCCTGGCGGCACTGGGCCGCCTTCCCAGCCCTGCACAGGGACCCACCAAAGAGGAGCACGCAGCAGATAAAGGGGCCAAAGTGGAGCCGGGACGGTGGGGTGCAGCCGGCAGGGAGAGGGGCGCGGGATGCTGCGGGCCATCCGCACAGCGGCGTCACCGCGCTCTGAGGCAGGGGGTCACCCCCCCAGCCAAACACCCCCCCCCCTCCCCTCCCCGGCCCCTCACAACCCTTCCCGGGCTAGGGGCTGAAGCGAAGGTCGCAGGCAGGTAAATGATTTATACCAGGGAGCAAAGGGCTGGCGCTGCTGGCCCCCCGCGTAGCGCAGAGACGGGGTCAATACCTGCAGCCTCGCTGGAGAGGGACCGACCTGCAGCCTCCAGCTCCCCATGCGGTGCGGATTTCCCCCCAAAAACTACGTCGCCCCCCCCCCCCCCCCCCGCCCAAGGGTTGGTGTCACCCAGCGCAGCCCAGCCCCAGGCAGGACACAGCATCGCCCCCAGCACGGTCACCCCCTGCACGCTTAGAAGTTAAGAGTTATGGGGGTGCTGGGGGGGGGGGGGGGGGGGGGCACATGCTGGCTCTAGGGGCGCAGGACCCCCCAAGGAAGCCCCTGCCCCGGGAGGGACAAGGAAGCCACCGGCCCGAGGAGGCGGCCGCGCGAACACGGCTGGAGCATGGCCGGTGGCACGGGATAAACACCCGGCCCTGCCCCGGCCAGCAGCGTTTCTAACCCGGCCGCGGGAGGCTGTTTGCAGGGGGGAAAAAAAAAAAAACCAAAGGGGAGGCTGCCAGCATCGCGTCGGCACCAGCATCGCGTCGGCACCAGCATCGCGTCGGCACCAGCATCGCGTCGGCACCAGCATCCCCGGTTTTGCTGGGGGAAGGATAGCGCGTACAGGAGCCGTGCAGAGCCAGGGGTGCCGGTCTCCGCAGGCTGGTGCGCTCCCCGGGACCCCCTGGTTTTGGTGAGGGGCCAAGGAAGTTAAGTGGGCTCCGGGCAGGGGAACGCGGAGCCCAAACACCCGAGCGAATATAAAAAAAAAAAACCCAAACACACCCCCGTCTGCTTGCAGGCAGCACGAACACGCAGCCCGGGCTGGTTGCAAAGGGTCACAGTCCGCTTCCCCCAGTCCTAAACAGCCTCTCTGGGCAGAGACATGTCCAAATATAGCCTCCTCCCTGCGACCTCCTCGAAGAAACCGGGGCTTGCCCAACAGTTAAAGAGATGGCAGCGGGAGCCCAAGGATGCTTGCGGCACGAGCTGTCTTTCAGGACGCTGTCCGCCTCTTGCTGCTGCAAACGGCGCTGCTGCGGGGGGGGGGGAAGGATTTGGGGAAAACCTGTGCTGACGCAAACCTGCCCGGGATGGGACTTGGGGGGGGAGGACGGGAGGGGAGGGGGCTCACGGGATCTTAACAAGGTGGGTAACGGACGGGGCTCGCACGCCGGGTGAGCTCCAGGCTGGCTCAGGTGGGGAGAGCGGACACAGAGCCACGGAGAGGCCCAGGAGGAGGAGGAGGAGGAGGAGGAGGGCGGCAGCCAGGGACTCCTCTGCCACCCTCACGTGCATTTCGGCAGTAACCCATAGGCGAGGGCAGCGGTGAGCCAGGGCCAGCCCCTGGCTTGGACAATTTACAGCGTAAATAGACAACCGGAGGCTGGGAGGGTAATTATTAATCGGGATGCTATGCCCAGACAACCGCTGCCCAGCGGGGAGCGAATCGCTCCCCCCCCCGCACCCACGCCGCGCTGGCGGAGGGCGCGTTGGCAGACGTGGCTCCGCAGAACCAGAAGCGCCCTCGGGACGATTCCCCCTCGCGGGGAAGCAGCAGCCCAGGCCCTCGAGCCGCGAGTTACCGGCGGGAGGATTCAGCATCGTCAGCGCCAGTTGATGCTGGAGGAGGACCAGGCACTCCCCGGCGTCCCAGGAGGGCGGCGAGCGCTGCTGTGTCACCGCCGCCATGCGAGCTGGGCCCACAAGCTGCCGAGAAGCGCTGCTCCAGGGGAGAGGCAAGCCGCAGAGATGCGTTTCTTCCAAGAGGGACGTTAACGGGGTCAAGGTCTCCTCAAAAATTCAGCACGAGATCTGCCTCCCTCTGGGGGGGGGGGGGCACTCGGCAACACCGCTGCCAACCCGCTGGCACTAGGCCGCGGCCAAGGGGCGAAACTAAAATTTCTTTCGAGTCAAAGAAAAGCCATTAAAAAAAAAAAATGCGTCTGGAAAACAGACGCAGGCCCCAGCACCTGCAGATCGATCCGCTGAGCCTGCTGCCGCCCCCCCCCCCCCCCTCGCCCCCGGCTGCTCTCGCCGACACCAAGCACGGGACGGCGTCTCAACGCGGGGAAAACTGCCTTGGCTGGGGAAAGGGGGGGTGGGGGGGTGTCACTCTGGCTGGCCGAGGACCCGGCTCGGCACAGCGGGTGCCACCCCCGCAGTCAGGACGAGGAGCTCGGCGCCAGGAGACAGACCTTTCCTCTTGGACTACTTTATTTGGTAAAACTCAGAAACCAACGACTGATTGAGCTTCCCAGAACTTCCCTCCCTGAGCGAGCCACGGATCCTGTGGAGAGAGAGAGGGGAGCGGGCTGTCCCGCTCAGCTTCGTCACCCAGATGTAAAGAAGTCCTCCCCCCTTCCGCGCCCGCACGTCTCGCCAGCCCCAGATGACTCCTCCAGCCCTCGCCCTCACCCTACAGGCAGCTTCGCTTCCTCTTCCAAAAAACACGAATCAAAAAGAATCAAAAACGAAACCGAAAGCAAAAAAAGGAAAGAGAAAAAAAAAAGGAAAGGGGGGGGGGGGGGAAAAGGGGGAAAAAAAAAGATACTAAAGACAACAGTGAAGAGTGAATCCAGACAAGGGCATCGCATCAGCCGGGCGCTACCGGTCACCCAAGGAGAGCGACCAGCGAAACCCAGTTCTGGGTCAGCAGCCGAGTCCGCAGGATTCGTGAATCCAAGCAGGCGATGACAACGGTGCCTGACCAACGCCCCCCCCCCCCCCCCCCAAAATCCCCCAGCAAGCTGGCTCCCCTTCAGAGACTCCTTCCCCCACGTCCCCTCGGGCAAAGGGCCACCACCGCTGGTGTCCAGTGCAGCCGGCCAGGGGTCCCCAAGCTGCAGGGGGGTGGGGGGGGGAAAACAAAAAGACTCCCTTGCTCTACGCGGAGGAAGGTGCTAGGGAACGACTCCGAATCCTGCTAATGGATGCGGGTCAGCTCCTCCACAATCTTTATCAGGTCGTCTACGGTGGCCTCCCTCTTCATGCCGCTGCCGTCATCGATCTGCAAGGAGAGGGAACGGCGTCAGGGCACGGGGACATCGGCAGGCGCTGAAGAACGCTCCCAGACCATCGCGCGTTTGGGATTTACTGCAGCCTGGATTCCTCGAGCAGGGTCCCCGCTGCTGACGTTGAAGGGCCTCAGCTCGCATCACCCGTCTCACCTGCAAGTTTGCCACCACCTCCTGCATCTTGGGCCTGCTGATGTCCAGGAAGCTTTCGATCAGGTCACCGTCAATGAACCCCGTAGCCGGTTCTGTCTTGCGTTCGGTGTGAAACGATCTCCAGGTGCCACCGTCAAGGAGCCGAACCCACATGGAGTAACACCAGCCCCGGGCTACGGGTGCGCACAGCAGCTGGGCCAGACAGACTGACGATGCTGCGTCAGGAGGATCACAGAATTTGTGCCGCATTTTTAGGGCTACCGCAAAGCCAGATTCGTCCTTAAACCCTGCAAGGTAGACTCTCTACCGCAGGCGCCTTTCTCTTCGAGCACAGAGCCCCGGGCACCCGGCAAACGCGCTACCACCCTCTCCAGCTGATGTACGCTCCCACCGGAGCGTCCCAACCTCCAACACCCCACCCCGCGCCTGGCTCAGGCCAGATTCACAAGCCAGCCCCCAGCATTGACCGGCACACGGGCTCCTGACCGAACTGCGAAAGGATATAAGGAGTGCTCAATCTTGCCCACGCTCTTGATGACTTTATTCAGCCTGTTCTGCATGTCCAGGAGGAGGTTGTACCAGCTCTCCGACAGCGAGGTCACCAGTCCTGCAAAGGGCAAAAAAAAAAACCGGAGACGAAGGTTCAGAGCTCAGCCCAGGGCGTCCCGGCAGCTCCCAGCAGGCAGGGATCGGCAGGCTGCCGGGACTGGAGTCGTGCTGGAAGCCGATGCCTGGGAGGGCTTGGGACAAGGAAGGAGTTTTAAAGAAAGCCGGGGCACTTTCCTCTCCCGGAAGCAATCCGGAGAGAAAAGCAGGTTGCTGAGGGTAGTACGGCGCAGACCGTCACTCGACTGGGGAACAGAGAAGAACGGAGACGTGAGGAAACCCCAGCCCAGGTTCAGCAGCAGGGAAGGGAACCTGTTACCCTCCCGCTCAGGCTGGGGAACCCTGACCCTTACCAATCATGCCGTTGACCGTGCCGAAGAGAACCGAGCCCTGCGTTGGCGTGGACGTCTCACCCAGGTTCTGCATGACCAGAGACCCATGACAGAAGACATTGACGAACTCTCCGAGGTGGGACAGCCCCACCTCCTGCAAGTGCTGGCGCTCCTCGTCGGTCGTGGCCGCACTGAAATCCAAAGCACCCTGCTCAGCCTGTGCTGGGGCGACATGAAAGCTTCCCCTGCTCCCACCTCGCTGCTCCTCAGAGCTGGGCACGCTCCTCCCAGCTTTCCTGCCTGACACACGTGCCTCTGTAGCCGTAACGCGGAGGAGACCAGAAGGTCCCATCACCCCATCCCTCCCATGACACATTGCCACATCCCCCTCACAGCCAGCTCACCTGTCCTTCTGGCACACAAACAAATTGAAAGCGTTCTCCGCTCCCAAGAAGTTGTCATCGTCCAGGATCTCCACGGCACTCATCCAGTTCGGATTAAAGTCCCGGGCAATCTGGAAGGGAATGAGGGGAGAGGCAGCGTGCACAGATGGCCGGTCCTGTGATCCAGCATCTTCATTCCACCCAACACCAACGTTCAGGAGCAAGGTGGGACCCAGTCTGTCCCTCTCTGCTGGATGAAGCAGCCGAGCGCGAAAGGCGCCAAGCACCTTCCGGAGGTGGCCCTGGCCCGAGTGGCACTCGGACAATGCCGGGGCACTCCCTGGGGCAAACGCAGACCGGCCCGTGCCCAAGCCGTGCCCAGAGCCATTCTGACAATTTAAGCGCACAGGCTGTCTCAGGGCCCGGTCCGTCCCCCAGCTACGCTGCATTTGCCGACAGAGACGCAGCTACGGTCGCACCAAGCCATTCCAACCGTACAACAGGCGGTCCAGATGGCAGCTCCCCACCCCTGGCAGGCAGCAATCATGCACCCAAAGCCTGCTCTTCTCAAGGCTGCCGATTCATTGCCCAGTTTCCTGGAAGCCCGGGGATCCGTCTAAAAGCATGCGCAGGTGACGCTGCTCTCCTTGCACAGCCCTACAGCCTTGTCTTCAAAGGGCTAGCAAGGCGGGGTGGGCCAGGCTCCTTCTTTTATCACCTTAAACACTGTTCCCCCTGCCCAGAGCCTGTTGGAAGAGGCAGCACGGGCTTCCAGCACGCCTTCGACCAAGACTATTTAACAGCATTGATACCTCCTCGAAGTTTCCTTCCATGGGCTTGTATGCAAGGAGGAGGACAGACCGCATCAGATCTCCCACAAGGATGAAGTCTCCCTTGGTCTTCAGGTAGAGCGCCATGATGTTGTTGTAATGGTTGCACTCCGTGCGCAGCTCTTTCTCCGCTGTCCACTCATACAGGCGCACCTGAAGGAAGGGACACGGCTCTGAGCCGGCGTGGACGCCCGCGCCAGCCAAGGCACACTCCCCAACAGAGCCAAGACACACTCCCCAACAGAGATCGGGGACCCGGCTGACATCCGCACAGCTGGAGCGGCTTCCAGCTCTGAAACGCACTCCTAAAACAAGTCAGGGTCTTGCGAGAGCCCTACCGTGCTGTTGATGCTGGCTAACAGCTTCCCGTTGAACTCCACCATGGAATACACAGCCCCCTTGACCTCCTTCTCAGCCAGGCTCTGCAGCTTCCCTGGAATAAACCCATGCACCGCCCGGTTATTTGCCCTGCACCCCCAAGGGTGGCAAGCCCAGGGGGTTCAGACGAGCTGCTCTAAACATTGCTCTCCCTACAAACTGTCTCAGAGGATCTGCGGGCAAGTAATGCAGGAGTGACGTGGCAGCGGGGGCAGACACGGAAAGCAAATCCCAGAATCCAGTTCCAGTGCGGGATTCTTGGGCTTCTCGGGGAGATGGGAGGGAAAAGGGAACACGCCGTCATGGCCTGCAGCGGAGTGACAGCACCTACGGATCCTGTCTGCGGGCAGCCGACAGCAGGCCCCTCAGGAAAAACCTCTCTGCCTGCTACGGGGACGTGAGCTCTCCCGGGCCTGAGGAGCTCATCTCTGATCTCCCTCAAGCAGCTGGACTTGGCCACGCGAGAAGACCTTGCTCTTACCGTCACAGTAGTGGAAGACAACGATGCGGCCCTGTTTGGGCTCTGCCTCCTCGGGATATACCATGGCGGTGCCCACGATGAAGTAGGTGTTCGGATCCTTGCCAAGCTTGCAGGAGACCAGGCTGAGGGCGTACTCGTTTTGCAGAAACTGGTGAGCATGAAGCACTGTGCAAAGAGGGAAAAGCAGAAACAGCTGGGTCCCCCGGGTCCCGGCAGGCAGCACCTCCACGCGTGGGCAGAGCGGCTCGCCTAGGAGCAGCTGAAAACTTAAGACACGTCCGAGATGGCTGCCTGGAGATCCCCTCTCCTATTCCCCACCACCACCTTGTGCCATCAAAAAAAACCCAACCCACCCCACTATGCCCTGTGGCTGACGCTCCTCCAGGAAAAATGCTTTGACCGAAGGAAACGTGCGAGATCACAGATCTTCACAAGTCTGTGAAGATCACAAGTCTCAGCCGCACGCTGATGGGCTCGTCCTGGAGGAGAAAACTGGCCTAGGGTATGGCCAGCATTCGGGACTGGTACCTTCGAAGGTGTGCTGGTCTATGATGAGCAGGTTGTGCACCTCCACCTCCTCTCCGAAGGATGTCTCGTGTGGCGCTGTGCTGCTGGAGAACAGCTTGCTGGTGCTCACGCTGCTGGACAGGGCCTAGGACACAGTAATATCGGTCACATCCTTGTGCTACTCGGCACGTCCTCACGCTGCTCCACGTGGGCTGAGGCAACCGGGAACCAGAAGAACGAACGGGAGAGAAGGTGAAACAAGGAGCCCACTGGACCTGGGTAAAGGGACACGCTCCCTGCACCAGCAGAGATGTGTGACACGCACGGCAGAGGTAGCACTGCCGAGCAACAGCGTTAATAGAAGAGTTTATGCAGCGTTGTGGCTTCCACCAGAGCTACTGCCTGAAGGGGACTTGTGCCTGCGTCCCCGGGAGAAGGAAACCGTTTGAGACCAAACAGAAACCTGTACGGGAGACTGAAGGAGCAGCAGCACCCAAACCCAAAGGTGATCTGACAGAACAGTGAGCATGCCAAGGCTGCCAGAGAGCAGCACAGAGAGCCCTTCTCACCACCACGGGGAGATCTTACCACCCCATCTCCGCCCAGGCTGCCAAAGGGAGAGCTCGCACTCAGAGCTTTGGAAGAGAAGATTGTCAAGGAAAATCCGCATCACGGTTTGGCCTGAGGAACTGCGATACCCATAGCCCAGAGCTCAGGGACGATCTAGCAGCTACCCCTCACCTGGGTGCTGGCGCTGGGTCTGAGCGCAGTGGTGCCCCCACTGGCATCCTGCACCTCGATACGACTTGAGAGCACGCCGAAACACTGCGATACCTCTTGGTAGCAGATCTTCCTGCGGGACAAAGAGAGCTGTGTGGGCAGGAGAGCCAGGACAGGCCACTCCAAGGAGAGCACAGAGGCTCTGGAGACAAGAGGCAGAGCTGCTCACTTGCCCAGCCTGCTCTCAGCACAAGCCACCAATTCAGTCTGCGTGCTAACTGAGCCCCCAGCAGGAACGCTGACTGCGAAGTCTCCCCCCCAACCTTGCCCCATGCAGCAGAGCACGGGCCCTCAAGCCAGGCTCCCTCCCGCTGCTCAGCTCACCTGGGCGATTCATAGAGGGGAACCGTGCGGATGTGCAGCTTCTGGATCTCGTCGATGGTGCCGATTGTCAGGGTGCTGTTATTGGCCAACGCCAAGCTGTATGGGGGGAAAAAAAAACCACAACCACCAAACCCCATGAGCAATGGCGCTTATAAGGTGAGTGGCACAGCAAGAACCTCCCTCTCCTCCGCGCCCCTCAAAACTGCCGATCCCAGGATCCCCTCTGCCGATCCCAGGATCCCATTGCAGAGTCCAGACCCCCCCCCCCACCCCGTGTCACACAAGGCAAGGTGCAGGCTCACCTGTCAGGATACCCATCCGAGTTGAGGGGACACATGTAGTTCACCTCCTTCAGGTTGACATTGGAGAAGACCAGCTTGTGGTTACTGCTGTAGATGACGGTGGGGCGGTCAGAGCAGGCGAACACGTTGGTGGTGGAGAGAGAGCGGAAAGTCCTCAGGACGGTGGGCTGGGTCCCAAGGGTCACCTTCTTCCGGTCACTCAGCAAGCCTGCAGAAAAGGAGCACCGGTGTGTTGGGAGCCGCCGCAACGGAGCTCGCAAGAGCAGGACGGCAGAGTGCACCGCGGCCGCAACACCTTGGGAAGAAACGAGCACGGGTAAACGCATCCTGCTGTCAGCACAGGGCAGCAAAGGAACGGACGTAAGCATCAATCTCCCTTCTCCGGAGCCCACTGGAGAAATCCACCAACTCCCAGTGCCCACAGCCAGTCCCACCTGAGCACGACCCCGTCGCAGTGAGAAAGCAAGGAAGAGAAAGATCTCTTCAGAAGGATGAAAGAAAGCACGTCAGGCAAGTCAGAGGGCACGAGTCCAGCCACCCTCTCCAGCAGCCCGCTCAGTGCTAGTGCCTGTAGTCACCTGTCTCGAGGCTGAGCCCGAAGTAGAAGAGAGCTCCATCCCCCAGGGCACACAGAAGGTAATGGCTGCTCTCAAAGGTCGTCATCAGGATGGAGCGAGGGATGATTTCTGCAGGGAGCAGGAGAAGAGAAGGCTGATGTCACTCACAACTCAGCCAGGTCAGCGACCGCTGCCACCACCCGGCAGCCCCAGGAGAGCCCCACCTCCTCCCAGCATCTCTTTGTGCAGCAGTTCAAACGAAGGCAGCTTTAGGATGCGGGCGGAGATGTCAGTCCAGAGCCCAATCGCACACAGCGGGGACCTGCCGTTAGTGTCCCCCAAAGGGGTGATGTCCAGGCAGGCAACTTCATGCTCCATTTCTGTGCAGCTGGCAGGAAGGAGGAAGCAGACAGAGGTGTCAGTCTTGAGCCCAAAGACAGACAGCAGAGGCTGAGAGCCCTCGGGCCAGGACGAGACACATGCACCCACCTGATCTGCCTGAGCTCCTGGGGTCGGATCTCCAGGTAGTACAGGGCTCGTCCCACAGCCACCACTACCTGGTTACTGTTACAGGAAGCCACGCTGATGTTCTTTCCGTTGGGCTCTTTCCACTCGCTCACCAGGGCTTTGGGGTCCTGACTAACCAGTCTCACAGAGGCAGAGGTGATCTGGGGGCGGGGGGGGGGGGAGAGAGAGAGAACACTTCTGCTCAGAGCCATCTGACATGCTCCCTTCTGACATCGGTGCAGGAAAGTACTGCAAACCCTGCCCCTGATGAGCAGCACAGATCTAGGTTAGGCCCATGATCAATAAGGGCTGTAGGGTCACCGTGAGAGAGACATCTGCATTTCCCTAGAACTGGCATTACCTGGATCAATTGCTGATGTGCCACATTGCCACAGAAGAAAGTCTGCTGATCATCAACAAACCCCGTGAGCTCCGTCTCTTCTACTTCCTCTCCATTTAACATAAGAACCCTGAACAGAAAAGGGAACTCCTGTTACATCATGCTCCAACATGTGGCTAAGAGCCTGGCTCAACGTTAACCCCACCTTACCTGGTCTGGCCAACAAAGGACAGCACCAACGTATTGTCCGTTTCACGATGAGAGTCCGACCTCAGGGGCCACAAGCCTGCAACAAAGAGAGGCCACGTTCGCTCGCAGTGAATATTCCACAAGCTGGTGGGTGGCAAGCCCCCTGCCCCACACCCCAACCTCAGCCTGCGCACACGGCGTGTCCCCCACTGGGCCCTCGCAGGCTGCGGGTTGTATCCGACAGCACCGAACAGCTCACGCACCTTTAATCCCCGGCAAGTCAATGCTGGCGTGCTCATGAATCCCAATGCCGTTCCGGATGATCCGCAGCGAACCCTCTTTAAAAGCACCCGAGCACGTGACCAGCTGGAGGAAAAGCAGATGATCTTTACCAACCATTGCTGGGAAGCTTCCCTACTCCTCCTTGCAGCGACGGGTTCAGGGGAAGATGGGGTACCCATCTCCTCCACTTCTCGGAGGAAGTTTTTTGGCAGCTGATCCTTCCCCGTTGCACGAAGGCATGAAAAGGGGTATCCAAGAATTAGCCTCCCTACCCATACCACTCTTCAGTGTAAGACCTCAATACCATCCCTGCACCTGGACAAGACTTCGACATCCTCCAATAAATGGTTTGTAGACTTTTCCTTCCACGGACAACCCACGCATACATCTGGCCGGCCCAGACATCCCCAGCACCGAGAAAAGAAAAGCAGAATCGACGTTACCTGCCCTTGGCCTTGTCTTTCCAGGTCTACCACGCACATGTCGACGATGGGACCGAGGTTGGTGAAGGTCTCCATAGCCACTACATAGGAGCCCTGCTCGTTGCTGTCCACGTTGAGCTACGAATAGACACAAACAGCAGCTTTCAACAAGCAAGACCAAGCAAGCGGAAAGGGTGTGGGGCAGACAAGGAGAAGAAAGGGAAAAAAAAGTTATCCACATACACCTCTCAAGGCGACGATGAAAATAAATATGTACAAAATCCCGTCTGAACACACAACTAAGCCAGAAGACAGCTGCCATGTACCTTCACAAGCTGGGAATCCCCAAGCCGAGAACCGACAAACACAACTCCGTTGTCCAGGTAGGTCAAGCACTCCGCAATGGATGTCTGGGAATTGAGAAGACGCAGATGAACCGCCACTAGCGTGAAAAGGACCCTGCCACAGCCCGCAAGCAATACATCTGAGCTGCGGCCCAACAGGAAGACCCGGGGCGCAGGAGGGGAATTTAATCCCTTTACAAAACCCACAGAGAGTCCAAACTTCTCCCAGGAACAGCGCACAAGCACTAGGCAAAAACCTGGGAAGATGGTGTAAACTTTCAAGTGCCCAGCTCGGGAATTTCCCAGCAACCAACAGTTTCAGAGCTGTAACAACTGTGAAACTTCACCCCACCCCAGCCTTCCAAAAGGAGACACCGTTCCTACCGCTCAGTCCTCAGCGGAGCATTTCCAGGCTGCAGAGCCTCCCAGCCCCGCGGTGAGGAGCGACAGGGACAGCGCACGCGATGTGGCCGAGTCCTACCTCGCCGAGCAGTTCCACGCGCAGGTCCTTCAAGGTGACAGTGCCGTCCATCTGTTCCTCCTTCTCCAGGAGCAGCATGAAGAGGCGTCCTTCCATGTCCCCCAGCAAGTAACGGGACCCATTGGGATCCACACGGTTGTGGCACACAATCGTACTTTGCTGCACGCAAAGGAGGGGGGGGGAATTTTTAAGAACCCGTTGAAACGGCCCCAAATGGGCATCTAGCAAGGACCACCGCTGTACACGCCAGAAGGGAACAACCACATCCACGGTGCACCAGCTGCTGGCCGTAACCCCAGCAGGGTCCCGCTCCTCCTGCCCAGAGGGAGAAGGCTGGATTCGCCCTTCAATAAACCGTATCAGCGAACACAACCAGAATCTGTGGTCAAACGGTCTCGCTTTCGGTCACTAGGAACCACCTCACGTTCCTAAATTAAACATGTCGCTAGCTCGTTCACAGCCCAGGAAAGATGCCATCAGAAAGGCTGTTTTCCTAATGCTGGGCCTTCCACAGATGCAGGGATGCTCTTTGGGACCTGCAGAGCTCTAAGCCTGCTGCATCTCCGGACCCAAGCTCTGCAGACGTTTTGCTCTGTTGGTGGATGCTGCCTGGCCTCCTGTCAACGTATTTGGCTCTGGTTTAAAAACCCCGATCTTGCGGATCTTCACTGTATGCAGACATCCCACTGGCCTCGAGTACAGATGTGCCTGCACTCTGCTTGCAGGTCAAGGCCCAGATCTGTATGGCAGCAGAGCACAGGCGACTCGCTCCGCCTGCTCCAATATAACAGACTCTCCATCAGAGCCTCAGCAGCGGTCCGAGAGCCTGTAGGCATTCAGGCAACAATATTAGTATTTCTTTACCCAAGATTTATAGCTCTTTTCTAGCCCGTCATTATTTCCAGCTTAAAAGGACCTTCTGATCACAGCTCAAGCCCTCTTTCAGCCCCGAGCGGCACCTCAGCCGTGCCATTTGTGCTTCCTGCACGATTTAAATGTGGGAACTGGCCCGTCCCTCTGACAAAAACCACGAGCTCAACTTCTGTCACAAACTCTGTAAGTCTTTTTTCCTTTGAACAAGTGCCCCAATCATACACCGGTGGACTCAAGTCTCCAAAGGGCTCATTCATATCTTTTGCTGCCTGAACTGAAACCAGGCTCTGGCCTGGTCCCATGCCCAAACCACGCACTACCTCCTAATTAATCCCCTTCTCTGGGGCCCAAACAAGACTTCCGCTTCACTCCGCCATTTCCGAGCACTCCACAGAGAACAGAGCCACACGCTGCAGCGCAGGCACACGCTGCCACCCGTACAAGGATCACATACATCCCTCAGTCCCCAAAAACACAGACCAGGCATCGTGTGAAACACCCACGCTCGCCAAACCTCTGGGAGTGAGTGGTCCTACTACAGTGGCCCTACTCCAGGACTACACCTGGAGACAAGAGCAGTTTAAATTCTTGAGTACAAGTAGCCCAATACCCTACCAGCACCCTGAGAGACGCCTGGGAATGGAGGACTTACACGGGACGCGTTTCTAGATCTCGGTAGTCACTCACCTTGATGATAGGTGGAGCGATAGCTAGGTATTTATCTCCGTTGTGATAGGTGATAGACTCCTGCCCAATGATGATCGCGCCTCCAAAAGGCTCTGGCACTGTGCAGGGGAGAAGACAAATGTCTTATTAGAGAACCCGCGCAGCACGACTGAGGCATTCAGCCTTGAGAAAGAACCGGGAGGGGAGATCTTTTACAAAGAAGGACCAACCTGCGATGACCATGGAGGCTTCAGCCTCCACGTTCTCCTGTTTCCAAGGACCTTTGTTAAACTCCTTCTCGCGCAGGGACACCTCGTACGTCTTGACGTGGCGACCCTGAGGGTCCTGAAAGAGAAGCCACAGATGACGATGTACGCTGACGACAGCCTCGCGTGCGCAGCGACAGAGGCTCCAGAAGCAGAGCTGACTAGCAACCTGCGAAGCAAGGGGACTCCACCTCACCTCCTGCAAAAGCACCGTCACCAGCGAGCTGCTGAGGCTTCCCACCCTGCCCACCTCCTCTTCGGTCTCTCTCAAACCACACACGTGTCTGAACATACGCGCACTAATGTCCTCCCTAACTTTATCCATATGTTGAGCAACCTTTGAATAAAGCCCTGTGCCAAAAAAAGACTGAAAACTATTTTTGTGTTTTTATACAAGTGATTTTCTGGGACTCATATTCATCTGACGCACAGCTCTACAAATCTGGGCATGAGTGGCACTACGCAGTACCGCCACCGCCTCCAGCTCCAGCAAGGCGTTCAGGAATTCAGCTCTGCTGTAGCGGCGCAGGTGCCAGAGCAGCTGAGCTCCCGTCTCGATGCTCCTCAGGCCTTTCAGCCTGGTTTCCCGAGGAAACATAATCTGCTTGCCGAATAATCCCCCGACGGCTCTGCCGTCCCAGTAATTCCTAGCCCAGTGGGCAATTTCAACCAAACCTGACACGCACAGAAGTCTCCAAGGCAGCGAGTCCACGCAGGCTTCACCGAAACAAGCGGTGGGTGGAAAAGAGGCCCCCCCCAAATCAGCACCCCGCTACGGGAAAGGTGATCTACGCTAACAAGCGCTTGGGAACCCGCATGGGGAGAAGACGTATGAGCACCCAAAGCAGAGAGAGGGCTTTGAACATAACCCACTGACCAATTTCACGTCTCAAAAGCTAAGACAAGGCTCTAAACCACAGGGAGCCAGGTTTCCTAAGTCACGTTGTTCACAGAACTACTCAAAAAGAGCTGTTCATCTTTTGATTTATTATGCCCCACCGCTTTCCAGATCTGAGTAAAAGCGGGGTTTGTTTCCCCCCCCCCTCCCTGTGGCCGCCAGCTCTGTAACCAAACACTCGCAGGAAAGCTGGGCACCTCCTGGCTCACCCCTCACAGCCTCCGCCGCTTGGCAAACATCCTCACCGACGGCGCTCCAGAGCCCGAGGTCCGGGCGAGAGCCAGCGGCGCAGCACCGAGGGAAGCAAAGAGCAGTATTGGCTGACAGAGAAGGGGAAGCCAGGAGGAGAAATAGTTCCGCGGGGAGGAGAAAGTTGAAGTGGGGCTGTTAAAATGGCAGAGGAGCCATCAATGAAACTTTTGACATTTCTGGACCTTTTCACTCCACGCCACAGCAGCTCTCAAGCCTTTTTTTATCGTTATGAACTTCCCCTTTTTGCGGTATCTTCTTCTGGTTTCAGAACCACACAAAAATTCTCTCAGACACTGCTATTCTATTCAGTCCAAACCCTGTGATAATGATTAATAAATTAAGAAGGAATCAAAGCAGCAGCTTGGAAACGTTCCCCTCTCCACATACACGCAAGTCAGACACCCAGGGACCAAAACAAAGCCAGAGTTTTATGTAAGGCCTAATGAGTCAGACAGAACTTGTATCTCACTCCTGCTGCGAGTCAAATCTAGAAATACGCAATAAGCCAGCCGCCCTTAGCGCGTATTTCTACAGCAAAGACTGGCTACGAGCGTCCCTTCCGACGCCACGTTTCAAAGTCAGCGCGGCTGCGTGGGATAAAAATACGGTCCCCACGTACGCTCCCCGGTCACACGGAAACAAGGCGGCCACGCGTTGTAAAAGCGCGCACGACACAGCCCTCCCGGTCAGGCTCCACTCCGTCGTACGAGGGATCACGGCTCCCCTCTCCCCTAAATAGGAGAAGAACGGCAGTGCTTTTGGTAAGAAAACGGTGCTTGTTCCTACGCATTTGCTGAAAATCCTTTGCTTTTTCAGGTGGAGCCTCTTAATCAAACCCCTCCCTGTTTTCTTCCTTTTTTTTTCTTTGTGCACACCGTTAAATCATCACGCAAGCGCCTGCGAGGTGGGCGGGATACGCGGCGGCTGGGGACGCTTCCCGGCAAGGCTGGAGAGAGCACGCTGACGTTCGTTCAGGTGACAAGGGAGAGCACCAGCTACCCACAGGGCAGGGGAAGAGCACTGTCCCGACACGGGGGGAACCCGGGCTGCCCTCCCAACCCCCAGTTACACGGCGACAAAGTGATTTCTGCCCCGTGCCTTTGCTCAGTAACTGTCAGGGGGGCGTTCAACAGCACCCAGATAGGGAACAATCAAGTCACTGCTGCCACGTGGTTAGTAGCTCTTACGGTACGAGTTTGCCGCTAAGAACCACACCGAAGCTGAACCAAATTCACAGCAGATCCTGTGCGCTGCCGTCTCAGGAACTTTCAGCTAGGCCCAGGCTAGCCCAGAATTCGACAAAGCAAAGATAATCCCTCGCCCAGTCAGCACAGCAAAGGCTCTTTGGTTCAAAATAAGCATTTAGAGAAGGGCCTGCAAACGCTGCCTCTGTGAGGACCCAGGCGACAGGAGAGGTTACGGCCCCTCTTTACGCTCCTGGAGCGGCCTCCCAAATACCAAACAAGACATATCGCCTTTTTTTTTTTTATTATTTTTTTAAGGGGAAGGCTCAAGTCTCACAGCAGTGCTACAAGAAACAACTGACTCTGGCTCTAATCCACCCGCTCAGCACTCGCTGGAAAGACCCAGGCACTCCTCCTGAGTGTTTAACAAGGAAAAGGTCCCATCCGAAGCATCAGCTGCCCAGCTCTCGGGTGGGAGGGCGTTGCTTCCTCTCTCCCAGAAATGGAAAAAAAAAAGCAGCACAGAGGAACACGGACTTTCCTCGGCTACACAATGAGCCTGCAGGAGCCAGAACCGTCTCTCACCCTGTCCAAAGCACTGCTTTCCATTGGCTCCGGGACACTGCTGCTGCTCCAGGTCCAAGGAAGGCCTTTAGAGACCTTGGCTGGTGCACCAGCAACCTCCAGCACCCTCCGCCCGAGTCACCAATCGAGAACAAGGTACCTGGTAGACGAAGCAGATGGTTGGAGCCTGACAGCCATAGAGAAACTTCACATCGATGACCTGGAGCTCTTCCAGGCGGATGTTAAAAGCCTTTAACTCCTTGTTCTCCCGGTCCAGGGGAATGACCTTGAAGAGGCCATCATAGAGCCGCAGGCCGATCATCCGGCACTCTGGGTCAATGATGCCAATTATGCCGGTCTCTGAGGGACGACCGATGCGATCCTGAGCGAGAGATCCGCGGAGAGGGGAAAAGAGAAAGGGCAATTAGCATTAGAAAAAGATCCCCGCGGAGGACTTGGGAATAGTAGGTACAAGAGTTACCACCCTTTGGCTGAGGAAGGGCTCCCTGCACACCTCCCAGCAGGCTTTAAAATACCACCTGGCAAGCCAAAGGCGAGTCAGGCATCTCCTGCCTAAAGCAGCAGGTCCTTTCCACCCAAGGGCCTGGCAGAACTCCCACGGCACACACCTCCTCTCTCCCGGGAACCAGGCGCTCCAGGAGCAGACCCTGCAACTGGTTTTCTAATCCCAACTCTCTACTGAACGGCCTCAAGAGAAGCCGCACCGCTGCCCCGCGCCTCCGCTTTCTGTCGCTGACGGAGAGCGATGCCCTCCGCTGCTGTGAAGTGCTTTGATATCCATGACCCAACATCAGCCTCCAGAAATCCAGCCCTGTTTATCAGCCTCCACAGACCCCTCGGCGTTACTCGGCGGGGGCCGATATCAGCGTCTCCATACGTCACGAGGCAGAACCTCGGCACGGGAAGATTAAACACTTTTCCCCAAACACTCTTAACGCGTTACTGACAGGACGTGCCCACCTACGTCTCCTGTCCGTAACCCCCTGCTCAGCTTCACCAACAGTAAGTCAGCAGAAGCTCAGTGCCTGGAAACAGATGGAAGATATTTTGGCTTGGCAGCTGATGGGAATCATTTGGCTAATGACTAACAAAAAGCCAGGGAGACGTGCGGATTTCTGACCTGCTCAGAAGGCGTGATTTTAATCCACGTAAAACAGAACAATGGAGAACGTCTACAATGGTAAGAGTAGCTTCAGCAGTCAAGCTTCTGGTATGCAACGTGGAGAGACCAGCCACGAAATACCGGAGGAGTCATTTCCCAGGGAAAACTCTACCTTACCTTGAGTTTTGAGCGCTAATTCTCCTTGCAGCGGGAGTACCTCAAATTAACCTTGCTATCCTGCAAACTACCCCGAGAACACAGCTGTAGCCGTGGCCTCAGTCCCTGAGCCCGAGACTGACTCACTGCAGGCAAAAACCTCTGGAAACGCCAGTGGCAGCAGGTGAACCATATCGGAGTCGGCGGTAGGCAAAGAATCATAAATAACAAGGCCAAACCCCGTCACCTAGGCGCATCCTCGTCACCAGCAAAGTAAAACCACCCCTAAGGAAGGGAATTCGCCCCTTCCAGGTGCTGCGGCTTCACTCACCTGCACGTTGCCGTGGGCACGTGTTATAATATCAATGCTGTCCCCGTTCTGCTTGTACTCGAGGATGCAGGCGTTATACTTGGCTGTCAGGATGAACAACAAATCCTTGCTCTCCCCCTGCCAAAGCAGAGCGGCGGCGTGCCTTCAGGAGGGCGTCAGAGCCAGCGGCCCCGGCGCGCCCGCGCCTGCCCTCCCCAGCTGGCAGGCGGCCCCCTCCCCGCAGCGCACCCACCTTGGGGCGGAAGAGCTCCATGACGGCGGTCTTGCCGTACATCCCCACCTCCTTGACGGGCCGCAGCCCCTCCGCTGTCACCACGTAGATCTCCAGTCGCGTATTCTTGGCGATCAGCAGGTTCAAATCCTCCGCCGAGGTGAAGTGCCCTGGAAAAAAGGAGAGAAGAAATCACCGCTGAGCCGCAAAGAAGCGACGAGGCGGCACCTTGGGGTGCTCTCACTGAACAACCTGCAGGAGTCTGCTCATTCTAAGGGGGGGTCTGGCCCGCAGCCCCACAGCCTCAGACCGAGCACCAGCCTCCCTGTGGCAACCCCCCCCGGCCGTGGCATCCCGAAACCCCAGCACCTTCCTCCCACGACACCTGGCCCCCTCAGCCACCGCCTTCCCTGAGCTCTGACTTCTCGTCTTTCCTCAGGGAACCCCACTCCCGGGGGCCCTACGGCCTACCACACCCCCTCTCCAGAGTACACTGCAACACCCCAGAACACCTCGAAATAAGCCAAGCCACAGAGACAGACATCGTCACCACCTCTCCCCGCAGCACCCCAAACCTCTGCTGCTCTCTAACCCCCCCCAAGGAACCCCGCTTCACCCCAGACACCAAAACCCCACTCAGCTCTCAGAAACCTCAAGCCCGGCCCAGATCCCCCAGAGAAACCCCCCACTGCACCCCCAACTCCCCCCCACCCCCAGGAACCTCAGCGCAACCCCAGTGCCCCACACCACCTCCATAAACCTAACCGCGGCCCCAGTGCCCCACAGCCACCCCCCCCCCAAGAAAACTCAAGACACCCCAGCTCCCTCAGGGCCCCACAGCACCCCAACAAACTTTTAAGCCCCCCCCCCCCAGCTACCCCTGGTGTCCCACAACACACCTACGAACCTCAGGGCACCCCCAGAACCCTCAGCGCTCCCGCAGCCCCCTCCCCCCCCCACCTCAGCACGCCCCAAGGCACCACAGTGCACCCACAGCCCCCCCCCCCGGACCTCGGGGAACCCCCTGCCCGCCCCTCCCCGTGCCCCCCCCGGGGCCTCAGCACCCCCCAGCCCCCCGCTGAACCCCAATGTCCCTCCAGCCCCCCAGCGCCCTCCAGGCACCTCCGTGCCCACCAAGCCCCCCCACAGCGTCCCGCAGCCCCCCGTCCCCCCCCATGGCCGCACAGGCCACGCCGCCCACCCCCCCCAGGCGCCGCGACCGTTAGGCCGGGGGTCCTGGCGCCGCTCCCCGCCGGTACCGGTGACGCAGCCGTTCACGGCCGTCGGCTTCTGCGCCGTCACGACGTAGTTATAGGACATGGCGGCGGCGGGCGGGGGTCGGTAGGCCGGAGCAGGACCGGGGCAGGACGCAGCGCGCACCGGGAGCGGGGCCTGGCGCGGCCTCTCCGCCGCCGCCACCGCCCCTTCCGCCCGCCGCCGCTGGGACGTCAGCGGAAGGGGCCGCGCGGGGCCGCTCTAGGCGGCCGGGAGGACCCAGAGGAGCAGACGAGAGGGCAGGTGGGGAAGGGGGATGCTGCGGCGGGTCCCTGCTCCGGGGGTCCCCGCTGGGGGCGGGGGGGGGGGGATCTCCACTTCGGGGTGCACCCCCTGGCCCCTCCCACACCCCGGGGGATCCCTGCTGGGGAGGGGATGCTCCCACCCTGGTCCCACCCCGTATGCCGGGCGGGACGTCCTCATTTTGGGGGGTGCAGCCCCCCCTGGTCCTTCCACTGCGACCCGGGAGGGGGGCCGTGCTGGGAGGGGGTGTGCACCCCCTGGTCCCCCCCACGCAGCCCGAGAGGGGGTCCCCGATGGTGGGGTGCATCCCTCCTGGTCCCCCCAGACCCCAAAAGGGGGTCCCTGCTGGGGGGGTGCACCCATCGTGGTCGCCCTCTGCCCCGGGGACAGTGCCCCCCCCCCTTCCCCTCCACCCCAGGAGGGGGTCCCCTCAGGGGGATGCTCCCACCTTGGTCGTCATCCCCCCAACCCAGGAGGGGATAACTGTCGGGGGGGGTGCTCCCACCCCGGTCCCCCCCCACCCCAGGATGGGGTCCCTGCTCGGGGGGGGTGCTCCCATCCTGGTCCCCCTCCCCATGAGGGGGTCCCTGCTGTGCGGGTTGTCCCACCCTGGTGTGTCCCCCCCGACACCCCAGGAGGTGGTCCCCGTTCGGGGACGACACTGAACCCAGCTCCCCCCCACCCCCCCGATCAGGCACCCCATATCCCACCCCGTCCCCCTCCTGCCGTCCCTGTGCCAGGCCAGGCCGTCCCCGCGGGACCCCTGGGTGGGACGGGGGTCTGTCCTTGCCGGCGGCGGACCTTGCCCTCCCTCAGCCCCCGCCGCCTCCCGACAGAGTTTGGACTCGGAGCTGAAAACTGCGCGGGATCCTCCGCCATCCCCACCACGCCGCCCGCATGGAGGTGAGCCCGGGGCGGCGGGGAGCCCCCTGCTTCCCCCCCCACCCCCGTGGGGTTGAGGTGCCACCCCCGTGCCCCGCCACCGCCACCCCTCTGTGCCTCCAGGTCCCCAAGAAGCTGGTGAACTCGGTGGCGGGCTGCGCCGATGACTCGCTGGCGGGGCTGGTGGCCTGCAACCCCGGCCTCCGGCTCCTGCAGGGACACCGGGTGGCCCTGCGAGCCGACTTGGCGGCCATCCGGGGCCGGGTGGCCCTGCTCTCCGGGGGGGGCTCCGGCCATGAGCCCGCCCACGCAGGTGAGCCCCCCCGCCGCCGCGGGCTGGCTGCCCCCGGCACAGCCCCGAGCACCCCGTCCTGTTCCGCAGGTTACGTCGGGAAGGGCATGCTGACCGGCGTGGTGGCCGGCGCTGTCTTCACCTCTCCGGCCGTGGGCAGCATCCTGGCGGCCATCCGGGCGGTGACGCAGGCTGGCGCAGGTAGGGTGGCACGGCGAGGCGTGGGTCGGGGCTTCACCCCCTGCCGTGGCTTCACCCTTGCCGTCCTCCCCCTTCCAGCCGGGACCCTCTTGATCGTGAAGAACTACACCGGGGACCGGCTCAACTTCGGGCTGGCGCTGGAGCGGGCGCGGGCGGAGGGGGCCGACGTGCGGATGGTGGTGGTGGGGGACGACAGCGCCTTCGCCGCCCCGAAGAAAGCCGGGCGCCGCGGGCTGTGCGGCACCGTCCTCATACACAAGGTCCGTAGAGGGTGTCGCTGGTGCCCAGGGCCCCACCGCATCCCTGTGGGGACGTGGGATTTTGGGGGACGGGGCCCGGCAGTCTCTCACCCACTGCTGCCTTTCGTAGGTGGCGGGGGCCCTGGCCGAGGCGGGGGCGACCTTGAATGAGATCGTCGAGAAGGTGTCGGCGGCCGCCAAAGCCATGGGTACACACGCGGGACGCCTTGCTGCCCTGTGGGGACCCCCAGGGCTGCTGTGCCTTGTCCCCCAGGCCCGGCCCCCCCATCCCTCTTGGCAATTCACAGCCTCAGGGCAAATCAGAGCGCCCCCCATGCCCCCCACCGGCCCCAAATCCCCCAGGCTTAACCCCGTCTTCCCTCCCCGCGCAGGCACCCTGGGTCTCAGCCTGTCCCCCTGCAGCGTCCCGGGGTCCAAGCCCACCTTCCAGCTGGCTGACGATGAAATGGAGCTGGGCCTGGGTGAGGAGCCGCCTCCCCCCCCGTGTCCCGTCCCCCCCCCATGCCCCGGCGGGGGCTGAGTGCCCCCTTGTCCCCCGTGGGGCCGGCATGGCTCGGTGCGGGAGGTGCCCGCAGCATGGGGTGATGCCGCCCCATCTCTGCAGGGATCCACGGCGAGGCGGGCGTGCGCCGGATGAAGGCGAGTGGGGCCCCGCTGTCGTTCCCCCTCCCGCTCCCCGCGCCCCCCCCCAGCTCTGCCCTCACGGCCTCCCTGTGCCCCCCAGATGCTGCCGGCAGACGAGGCGGTGGAGACGATGCTGGTGCACATGACGGACCCCTCCAACGCCTCCCGCCTGTCCCTGAGTCCCGGTGAGCCCCCCTGGCCCTCCGTGGCCTCCCCCCCCCACCCCGGGCGGGGGGTCTCATTCTGCCCCCTGTCCTGCAGGAGCCTCTGTGGTGCTGGTGGTGAACAACCTGGGCGGGCTGTCCTGCCTGGAGCTGGGCATCGTGGCCGGCGCGGCTGTGCGCCGCCTGGGTGAGTGCAGGGCAGGGGGGTCTTGGCTCTGGCCCTTCTGCTCCTGGGGACCCTTTCCTGCAACCCCCCCCCCCTTGCTCACGGACCTTCCCCACCCCGTGCCCGCAGAGAGTCGAGGCGTCCGTATTGCCCGGGCTTTGGTGGGCTCCTTCATGACGGCGCTGGAGATGGCGGGGGTCTCCCTCACCCTCATGTCGGTGGACGAGGAGCTTGTGGGGCTGATCGGTGAGCGCCCGCCTGCGGGGACGCGGCACTGGACGGTGGTGCGGGGGTCCCCAGGCGCTGGGTGACGGGACGGCCAGGACACCGGGTGAGCGAGGTGTCCCGAGGTGCCCCGGAGCTGGATGCCTGGCTGCCTGCGCAGGCAGTGCTGCCGGACATTTTGACAAGGATCCAGCAAGGGTTCTGCCGAGCTGGCGCTCGCTTCTCTCTCTCACCTCCTCCTACTCCAGATGCCGAGACCACGGCCATGGCTTGGCCCAACCTGGCCGCGGCACCTGCGACGAGCCAGAGGCAGGAGCTGCCAGCACCGAAGGAGGGACCGGGGACCGTGCAGAGTGAGACCAGCGCGGGTACGGGCAGCCCCAGGGAGCTCGACTCCCCCCCCCAGGAGCTGTCACCTCCCTGTGCCTCGGTTTCCCTGTCTCCCCCGGGGATGGGCGGGGGGTGACGTCTCCTCCCCACAGGGCCTGACGCAGCGTGGGTGCAGCTGGTCCTGGAGCGGGTGTGCAGCACCCTGCTCGACATGCAGGAGAAGCTCAACGAGCTGGACCGCGCGGCGGGCGACGGGGACTGCGGCCACACGCACGCCCGAGCTGCCCGAGGTGGGTGCTGGCACCCTGGAGAATGCCGGGGTGGGGGGGGGGAGGCCATCGGCAGGGGACTTGTGGGGAGAGGGTACCCCAGCCATCACCTCCCAGGAGTGGGGTCTTCCCTGGGACATCCCTTCTCAGGGAGTGGGGAACCCCGAGCTGTTCTCTCCAGCTGGGGAGCAGGATCTGCCCCCGAGCTGCCCCTCCCTGGGGTACAAGGTCCCCCCCAGCTGTCCCTTCCCCACCCCCTGGGAGTCGTGACCCTGAAACATCTCTGCTCCCAGTGGCAGCTGCCTCAAGGCATGGGGGGGGGGGGGTCCCTGCTTGTCCCCGAGGGACAGCGAGCCTTAGGTGCCCCTGGGGCACTTAGGGGTCTCCGGCTGCCCCCAGGGGAGATGGGGGTCCCCGGGGCCCTGTGGGAGGCATCCCAGCCCAGTCTTGCCTCCGTCCCTGCAGCCATCCAGGAGTGGGTGCGCACCCGGCCCCCGCCGGCAGCCCCGGCCCAGCTCCTCTCCGCCTTGGCCGACCTGCTGCTGGAGAAGATGGGTGGCTCCTCTGGCGTGGTGAGTACGGGGCGAGAGGAGGGGGCGTGGGTCTGGCTTGTCCCCCCCGTGGGACCCTGGCTGTGCCACCACCGTGGGCGGTAACGGGGATGGTGTCCCGGCAGCTCTACGGGCTGTTCTTGACGGCAGCCGCCCGGCCCCTGCTCAACCGCAACGACCTCTCAGCGTGGGCTGACGCCATGGATGCTGGCATCGAAGCCATGCAGCGGTGAGTGTCCCCTGGGCCCTCCATGGGTCCCCCAATCCCTCTGCAAGACCCTAACAACCCCCTGCACCCCGCGCAGGTACGGAGGAGCTGCGCCGGGGGACAGGACGATGGTGAGTGCCGGCATCCTGGGGGACCGGGGCCGGGGGGGCAGAGCCACCCCGCTGCCCGCGAGCCACGGGGGCTGCCGGCCTGGCCGCGGCCCTGGCTCTCAGCCCCCCTTCCCCGTCTCTCCCAGCTGGACTCGCTGTGCGCTGCGGCGCAGGCTCTGCGCGCCCTGCGCAGCCCCGACGCCGACCTGCTGCCGGTGCTGGCTGCCGCCGTGCAGGTAACGGGGCCGGGGGGGGGGGGAGCCTGGCAGGCAGAGCCCGGAGCGGGCGGCGCAGAGCCGGGCTGGCAGGGGAAAACGGGGTAGGAATCACGGCGCCGGGCCGGCCCCGGGGCGTGCCAGCTGCCCCAGCCGCATCCTGAGCACACCCCGGTGTTTGTTTTTGTCCCCCTGGCAGAGCGCGGAGGCGGCGGCGGAGGCCACCAGGCACATGGAGGCCGGGGCGGGCAGAGCCAGCTACATCAGCTCGGGCCAGCTGCTGCAGCCCGACCCGGGGGCGGTGGCAGCGGCGGCCGTGCTGCGGGCCGTGCTGGAGGGGCTGCGGAGCTGAGGAGCCGCTGGGCTCCTCGGCCGCCCCGTCCCCGTGGCTGCAGCGGTGACGGGGGACTTGGCAGTGCGCCCCACGTACCCCCCAAATAAACCTTTGTGGTCCCCCGGAGCATCCGTCCCCATGCAAGGGACGGTGGGGATTATCGGCTGGCGGGGACGCAACCCAGTTCATCCAGGACATGTCCCCACGTGAAGGGGGATAGGAGCGAAGATCCAGCCGGTCTTGTGCTCCAGCGTGAGCGTGACTGTGCTGGGGAGGAAGGAAGCCGCTGGGCCGGCCACGAGCTCTCCCCACCGGGTGCTGGGAGGGGAAACCGCAGGGCTCACATGGCCCCGGGCACCGGGCCTGGAGGAGGCTCTGCGAAAGAGACAAAAAAGAAGCAGGGGGCGGGGGCAGAGCCTGCTCTGCAGCATGAGGTGGCCCCAAGCTGGGGCAAGGGCCTGGGGTGAGCAGGGGGACTGGGCAGCAGGAGCCCAGGCTGCCGGGGGAGCTCCAGCTACCGGCGGCGGAGGGGAGGGTCGGAGCCAGCGAGGACAAGCCAGGCCCTCAGAGGGGACGCGACCCCCCCGAGGCAGCACGGCTGGGCTCGGCCAGCACCGGGACCTGCTCCCCGGGCACCCACCTCTCCCGCCCCAGCTCCTGGGGCTGGCCCACCCCCCCTTTGTCCCCAAGGATGCGGGTGCGGGAGCGCCGCAGAAGCCAGCGGTTTATTACGTGTCCACGAGGGCCCCAGGAGGTTGCTCGGCGGGTCCCTCCACCCGCACCCGCGGGCCGGAGGGAGAGGTACAGGCAGCCCGCTGAAGGGCAAGGCACGGTGCGAGGGTCCCCGCCGTCCCGAGCTGCGCCCCCACCCCCACGCAGAGGAGATGGTCCCGGGGCAGGGGGGGGCAGCAGCGCTGGGCAGGCACAGGGGTGCTCCTCCGGTGGCTTCTGACCCGACGAGGCTCTGACAGCTCCGGCCGCTGCGTTGAGGGATGGCACTGCAGGGTCAGGGGAGGGCTCAAGGGCAGCCAGTTTGGCACGGACCGAGGTCCAGGCGCAAGGGGCCAGCTGGACCCGGCAGGAACTGGCAAGCAAGAGGCCCGAGGATGCAGGCAGGAGCATCACACTGCGGCTGCCCTCGTCCTGTGGCAGGCAGGAGGCCAATGCCGGGCCACAAAAGAGGCAAAGAGATGTCCTCGCTGCAGCAACCTCTCTGCCGTAAGGGAGCCGAGCCCGTTCCTCCCCGGGGCAGACGGGCGTCAGGCGCAGACAGCGGGAGCCCCCGGTGAGGGCGAGGCGACAGGCAGAGCAGGCGGGGGAGCGCCGGGTTCGAAGAGCTCAGGGCTGGCAGTCCCGGGAAGGCAGGGAGAGACCTCGGCTGCTCGCGCAGGCATCAGCGCTCGGCGGTGAGCAGGGGCTGTGGGGAGAGTGGCGGTGAGCCCGGTGGCTGCACCCTCTGCCCCCTCACCCCCCACCCCGGGGATGGGCCAGCCGGGGCTGCGGTGGGAGGCAGGTCCCCCAGCTCAGCTCCCCGAAGCCACCCTGCGACCCGGCGGGCCCCCACAGCGGAGCTGGTACCTGGCAAGAGTCCGGGGAGTCGGCGTCGGGGCGCTTCCAGCTTGGCCTGGCCAAGGCGCCCAGCACCAGCACCCCGAAGAGGAGGATCAGGAGCCCCAGCGTGTTGGCAAAGACAGCCTCGGCGGGCAGGCGCTTGTACTCCGTCGTCCCGTTCTTCCTTGGGAGAAGAGGGGCCGAGAGCTTTCCTGGACGTGCCCAGCCTTCCCCTAAGCCCACGCAACCCTGTACCCACCCCGCAGCAGGGAGCTGTGCAGGTTAACCATGCACCTGAGGCGGGGAAATCACCCACTTCCCTTCGCCGTCCCATGCTCGGTTTCACTCGATGCCACTTCTGGCACCGAGAGCCAACGAACAGCCCAAACCACCCCCCTCAGAGCCTCCCTCCCTGCAAGGGCTCTCCCCACGCCCGCCGCGATGCTCACAGGCTGAAGAAGAGCTTCTCGTTGATGCCCGACACGCACGAGGCCACAGACAGCATGAGGATGGTGGAGCCGAAGAAGACGTGGACGGGCTTGTAGAGGGCACGGAGCCAGGCAGGAGCCCAGGGCAGGAGGAAGGCACCGAAGCCGGCCAGCCACTGCAGGGAGGGGAGGGGAGGGTGAGGGAGGCGGCGGGGGGCCGGGGCGTGGGGGGTCGGGGCAGCACCCACCTGGCAGGAGAAGAGCAGCACGGTGGCCAGCCCCAGCCAGCTGTGCAGCGAGTACATGTTGGGCGTCCCGTGGTCGTTGTGGAACCGAAAGACGGCTGCCAGCCCCAGCACAGCCAGGCCGAAGGCCGCCAGGGCCAGGGCACCGTGCAGCACCTTCCAGGGGAGCTTGGGGCCGCTCCAGGTGGAAGGCAGGCGGTACACCAGGGCCGCTGTTGGGCGAGAGGGTCAGGCAGGAGCCGCGCCGGGGTCGCGCCGCGCCACACGCCCCGCTCACCTGCGCCGTACAGCACCACCATGCCTGTCACCATCAGCACCGGGTGCCAGTTGAACGTCTGGGCGCTGCCGTCCAAGGCGAAGCCGCCGCGCCAGTGCTGGCACCAGGCGCTCACGAAGGCCACGCACACGAAGCCCAGGCCGCCCAGGAGGACGCAGAAGGGCAGGAAGGGCAGATCCAGCATCTCCGCGACGGGATGGTGGCGCCTGGGGGAGAGCGAGGCGCCCGCTCAGTCTCCACTGGGGCTCTCCGCCCGCGCCGGCTCTCGCCTGCGCGCAGACACCCCCCAGGGAGGAGCCAGACTGAAAGGGGAACCAGGCACCCCGAGGAGGGGCGGCTCTGGACCAGCTGCTGCCTGACCAGGGAAAGATGCCAGGACTGGAGCTGGCCAGCTGGGGACGTGCAGGGCGAAACCGGCCCCTGCAGAGCCAGGTCCCTGGGCAGCACCCCACCGCGCCGCCCCGGCACGCTGCACCCCAGCGCTATGCCCAGGGAACAGCAGCAAGGGCCCCACAGGGGGTCCAGGTGTCTCCTGTAACCCTGCAGCCACCCCCAGGCCCCCCAGCACCCACAGCCCCCCCTACATCATCCCCAAAACCCCACTCATCTGATCCCTTCCCTCCCTCTCACATATTTACACCCTCTCCGTCCCCCCAGCACCCTCAAACCTGCACCCCAGCCCCGCTTCCACCTCCCCACTGGCACCTGTGCTCCCTCTCAACCACCCACCAGTACCTTGTACCCCTCCAGCTGCACCCACGGCACCGGGCTCGCCCCAGCTGGGTGCGAGAAGGCACCCCTGTACCCCCCTCACCCGGACCCTGGCAGCCCCAGCACCTCCGCTCCCTCCTGCCTGCTCTGGGCCAGCCCTTGCCCCACCTGCTCCACTGGGGTCGGGGAGGACCCGCGGGCAACAGCCCCACAGCCCTGCCTGGGCTGGGCAGCGGGTCCGGCAGGGCCCTGCCCTGCGTGCTGCCCTCAGCCCACGGGGCTCGAGCAGGTGACTGGCAGGAGCGGAGCTACGCTCATTTGCCTGGCGATTTGCATCTGCCTCCAGAAGTAGATATTTATGTCTCCTCCCGGGGCGGGGGAACGGTCCTGTCCCCCCCCAGATCAGCCGCCCCACGGGACTGTGAGGCAAGAGGTGGGTGGGACGTGGCCCCGGCGCAGCGTGGGGATCAACGAGCTCAGCCACCCACTCGCTCCAAGACCTTGCAATGCTCACCACGGCGCTGAGCGGCCCCACAGCTCCCTCAAAGCCTGAGCCCCACGGCTCCCCTGGGCCTGGGGACGTGGGGCCTGACCCCGTGGCTCCCCCAAAGCCTGGGCCCCGCAGCTCCCCTGGGCCCCGCAGCTCCCCTGGGCCTGGGGACGTGGGGCCTGGGCCCCGCAGCTCCCCTGGGCCTGGGGACATGAGGCCTGGCCCCACGGCTCCCTCAAAGCCTGGGCCCCGCGGCTCCCCCGGGCCTGAGGACACAGGGCCCACTACCACGGCTCCCACAACGCCGGGAACACGGGGCCCGGCCCTACGGCTCCCCCGGGCCTGGGGACACGGGGCCCGGCCCCGAGGCTCCCCCGAACCCGGAACACGGGGCCCCGCTGCCCCTCCCGGCCCCGGGAACACGGAGCCGACCCTCGCAGCTCCCCCGGCCGCGGGGACGCGGGACGCGGGACCCGGCCTGGTCCCGGGGCCGTACCTCAGCCCCGCCCGCCGCCCGCCGGGCCCCACCGCCCCCTCGGCCTCGCCGGGCGCCTCCATGTTGGACGGCGCCGCTCTGGCCGCTCGCCTCGGTGGTGGCTCCCGCCCAACCCGCCCGGGCCCGCGGCCAGCGGCCAGCGAGAGGCGGCGGGTAGAGCGGCCCCGGCGCCGTTCCTCCAGCCGCGCGCTTCCGCCCCCGCCTCCGTGCCTGCGCCGTTGCCGTGGAGACGGAAGATGGCGGCCGCAGGTCAGCGCTCGGCCGCTCCCGGGGTGCGGAGGGTGGGACGCGGCGGGGACCGCCGGTACCCGCAGCCCCGGGCACCGCGGATTGCCTGTGCACCGGCGGGAGGCACGGCGGTCTAACCGGGGCGGCTGCTCGGGGCGGGGGGGGGGGGAGGGGGTCTGGGGGAGCCCCGGTGGCACTACGGCCTCCTTAGGGACTGGGGGCGGGGGGCCGGGGGCTACGTGGGGACACAAGAGGGGACCCGGGGGCCACGCACGGAGAGGACGTCTGCGTGGTGGCTGCGTGAAGGGGGGGGGGGGGGGAGCACGGGACCTGGGGGTGCTGCCCACCCACCCCCCCCGGCCCTGTGGCTCCCATTCAGAGAAGGAAGGCCTCAGCACAGCACTCTCCTGCCAGGACACGGGGGATCCCCCGTTCTCCTGGACCCCCCCCGTCCCCCCGAGCACCACCTTACCTCCCTCTGTGTCACGACCCTCCTTCCCCGGCGCTGCCGTGCCGCCGTCCCCAGGCAACGCAGGCTCCAGGCTGGCTGTCAGCGGTGGGAGAAGCGGGCAGGAGGGCCCTGCCTCCTCGCTTGTCCCCAGACAGCCCCGCTCCCTCGCTGTGTCCTCGTCTCCTCTCTGACCAGCTGCCCCAGGCAGGGTGCGGGGTGGGGCGAAGGAGAACGATGCTGGGACACAGCGTGCCCAAACCTGCCCCCGTAGCGTGGCCTGCTCAGCACTGCCAACGGAGCCATCGGCACCTTTAGGGTTTGTCCAGCGCGAGAGGTGTGAATAACCTGCCCGGACGCTGCTCCCCGGGACTCGCACGTCTCCCTCGTCCCTGAATTTCTTCCCGTCCGTTTCCCGAGATCGGGGCGGCTGTGAGGCTGGAGGGTGGGAGGGAGAGACCGAACCTGAGCCCGCCACATGGTGAGAAGAGAGGGGAGACAGCTTGTTCGTGAGAGCCCAGCCTACAGAGCAGGGGCAGAGCACAGCTCTGCATCGGCGTGCTAGAAGCTGGCAGGAGCTGCTGTCGGTTTGACCCTGCTTTGGGTTTCCTGGCAGAGGAGGTTTGCGAGGTGCAAGGGGGGGGGTGCATGCCGCCCTGCCAAACGAAATCTCCGCTCCCCTTCCAGGTCCCGGCTGTAGGGAGAGGCGACGCTGAGCCCCTCGGCTCCCGACCATGAGCTGGCTCTGCCGCTGGGGATGCCGGGGCTGAGGGCTCCAAGCCCCGGAGAAGGAAGATGCTCCAGACCAGCAACTACAGCCTGGTGCTGTTCCTGCAGTTCCTCCTGCTTTTCTACGACCTCTTCGTCAACTCCTTTTCGGAGCTGCTCCGCACGGCCCCCGCCGTCCAGCTCGTCCTCTTCATGTGAGTGCCAGGCGGGCGTAGCGGGTGGCGTGGTGGGGCAGGAGGGCTGGGGTCTCACCGCGTCTCTCTCCTCCTGCAGCATCCAGGACATCGCTATTCTCTTCAACGTCATCATCATCTTCCTCATGTTCTTCAACACCTTCGTCTTCCAGGCCGGGCTGGTCAACCTCCTCTTCCACAAGTTCAAGGGGACCATCCTGCTGTCGGCGGCCTACCTGGCGCTCAGCATCTCCTTCCACATCTGGGTTATGGTAGGCTGGGGCGGGCTCGGGGCTGCCGGCTTCTCCCGAGGGCAGGCAGCACGGGCAGCGGTCTGCTTGCTTTGCTGGCCTCAAGCCCCTGCTCCCTTCAGTCCCTCTCCCGTGAGAGGAAGGCCACGATCTACCACCACAGGGACAGTTCGGTGTCCCCCTGCGATTCCCTGTGCGATACCCCCCCCCCCCGTAGGCATTGGGCTGGAAGGGAGCTGCCCCCGTGCCGGCCCCTTCCCTGAGGGCTGTGACCTGCTGGAAAATCCTTTCCCCAGGGGAAGCCCAGCAGCTCCGGCTCTGTGCTGGCACAGAAACCCACGCTGGGGTAATCCCCGCTGAAGTCCGTGACAGCAGCTCCTGGTTTACCTGGGATTAATCCCCAGCAAACACCAGCGCTCAGAGCCTGGGGGCAGCCCCCTCCCCGCTGGCATCAAGCAGCGCCGAGGGCTGTCAGGGGTCCTGGCTCTGTCCAGGCAGCATCTTTCCCCTTCTCTCCCTCGTCTAAACTCCCTTCTGTCCCCCGAAAGAGCGGCCCACACGCCCTGCCCAGCCCCTGGACACCCCTCCTCCATCGGGCTCTCGTCCCCGCCCGCCTCCAGCCTCTGAGCGAGGGTCTGTCCCCGCCCCGGGGCAGGGGTAGCACTTAGAGCCGGGCCGGGGGCCGCCCTGCGCCAGGGTGCCCGAGCAGGCAGCCGCGCTGGTGCTGCCCGCGCCGTCCGGGCGGGGGATCGACGGGGATTTGCAAGGATCTGAAGTCTGAAGCTAGAATAGGTCCCGGCTCGCTGGCTAAATCCCCTGAGCTGCTTAACCTTTGAGGTGGGGGGCTGCTCCCCCAGCCGCCGCCGGCGCCCCTGGCCCGGGCACAGCCTCGGGGCCGGCAGCACACCGGGCTGAGGGAGCCTGAGGGGCGGGGTGCTGCCCCCAAACTAACGCAGGGGTTATTTCTGGCTCCTGTCTGTCTGTCTGCCTCAGAACCTGCGGTGGCGGGACTCCAGCCGCTTCGTGTGGACCGAAGGCCTGCAGACCCTTTTTGTTTTCCAGCGGCTGGGTAAGGGCTCGCGGTCACAGGGTCCCTGGCGCGGGGTCCTGCCCCTTTTGGGGAGCCTGGGGGGGGCGAAGGTGGGGGCCCACCCTCACCCCCGCTCCCTCCCTCCCTCCCTCCCGCAGCGGCCGTGCTCTACTGTTACTTCTACAAGAGGACGGCGGTGCACCTGGGTGACCCCCTCTTCTACCAGGACTCACTCTGGCTGCGCAAGGAGTTTGCGCAGTTCCGCGGCTGACGGCTCCCCTCGGGCTCCGGGTGACCCCACCGTCCCTCCCTTTGGCTCCCCGGCAGCCCCCGCCTTCTCTCTGCACCTCACGGGGCCCCGTTGGGGACTGCTCCGCCTCAGCCACCTTCCTCCTCTTCCTCCCCGGGGACCAGCCCTTCCGCCGGTGCCGGCACGGCTCGTGCGGATGCCGGCCGTCGGTGGGAGGCTGGCGGTGCATCCCGGCGCCACAGCCCCTGTTGGGACTCGAGTGTTTTTGTAAACGGCAAAGAAATAAATTGGCTGCGTTTTCCAGTGGCTGCCTGGCATCTCTGCGCCCCGGGTCCCCGTCCCCCCCCCCCAGCTCTTCCGATCCTCCCGGTGACAGCGGCCGCCATCCCGGCAGCCTTACCCCGGCCAGCTCAGCGCTGCGCTTACAGCCGCGGAACAGGGCTCTTCCCACCTTCCGGCGTGGGACCCTCGGCCCAACGTAGGAACGCAGGCAGAGCCGGGGGGCGGCCGGGGCTCCCCGCCCGCCCCAGCCGGGCTCCCGGCCCCGCAGCCCCCCCCCGTGTCCCGTCCCGTCCCGTCCCCCCCCCCCCGGCCGGGCGCGGGACTCGAACCCGCGGCTCAGCGTCCCAGTCCTCCTGAGCCATAGAGAGCGCGGAGAGAGCGGCCGGGCGCCTTCCCGCCCAGCGCTCCCGGGAGCGAGGGCGGCGGCGGCGGTCCCCATGGAGACGGAAGATGGCGCCCAGGAGTGAGTGCGGGGCCGCCGCGGGTGGCGGGGGCCAGGACCGGGGGCGCGGCGGGCCGTAGGGCGGGCCGGGGAGCGGGCCGAGGCACAGCGGGGACCTGGACCGCGTCGGGAGCGGAGTTCGGCGGGGCTGGGGCCGGTCCGCGTCGCCCACGGCCGCCTTACGCCCGCAGGCCGCCAGCACTCCTCGGCGCCGCTGCAGGTTCTGCTCTCACTCAACGGGTGGTACAGCGCTACCTACTTCCTCCTGGAGGCCTTCATCTTCGTGTACAAGGGTGAGCCCCCCCGCCCCGGCCCCCCCCCCAGGGCAGCAGCCCCCTGCCCTCAGGCCCGGGGTGGGCTGTCGGTGCAGGCCCTGAGGGCAGGGGGTGGCTGCGCCCGCAGTGCTGCTGCTGCCGTACCCCTTCACCAACCTGGTGCTGGACGTGGTGCTGCTCTTCCTCTACCTCGGCACTGAGGCCACCCGCATCTTCTTCGGTAAGTCCCGGGGACGGCGGGGCTGGGGGAGGCATCCCCCGGGGCGACACCGGGCTCCAGAGGCCCCGTAGGAACCGCTGGGGCAGAGCCGGGATTGCGGTGGTGCCGTTTACCGTGTCTCCTCCTCACTGCAGAGTCCTGGGGGGGGGGGCCCCCACGGGCCCTGGGGGGGGACACCCCCCTAACTGCATGCCCCGCAGGGTCCAAGGGCAACCTGTGCCAGCGGAAGGTGCCGCTCTCCATCAGCCTGGCCCTGACCGTCCCGGCGGCCGTGATGGCGGCCTATTACCTGCTGCTGCAGACCTACGCCCTGCGCCTGGAAGCCATCCTCAACGCCATCCTCCTGCTCTTCTACGCTGCGGAGCTGCTGCTGGGCGTCCTCGCGCTGGTCTCCTTCTCCAGGTACCGCTGCCCCTCCACGCCGGGCGGGGGGAGCTGGGTAACGCCGGGGCGCCGCAGGAGCTGGCACGGTGAGCCGCCAGGCGGGTTTGGCGCCGACACGTCCCCCTCTTTCCTTCTTCTCAGCGTGGATTCATACTGAGACGCCGCGCCACGCCAAAGGACCAGCCACAGAGCGGCACAGGTACGCGAAGCGGCAGGGAGCCAGCGGCCCCGGCGCCGGCTCCACCGGGCCAGACCCACGCCGGTGCCAGCAGGCAGCCCCTGCCCGCAGGCAGCGCCGGGCAGGGGAGGTCTCCACCCTGCCTGCTCTCCGCTTCGCCCGCAGCACGCGCCAGCGACCTGCCCGGGCAGCACCAACCCGCTGCCACCCGGGACGCGGCCCCCAGGGCTTGTGACGCGCAGGTCAGTTCGAGGTACGGAGAATTATTACTTTTTTTTTTTTCTACTGCCTTCTCAGAATAATTCACTATTTTCCAATAAATGTTTATTTTTACCTGGTGCCTGGGCGCGTGGCTTCCCCCTGGGGCGGCGGGCTGGGCATGAAGCGCTCAGGAGCTTCCGGCGCCGCGCCGTTGCCCCACAGCGCTGCCCTGAGCCGGCTTGGGGGGGGGGGGGGGGGGGCCACAGGAGCCCCTCAGAAGCCTCGGGGAGGACGGTGAGGGTCAGGGACGGCGGGCACAGAGGCACTAACGGTCCCCAAGCCCTGCTCTGCCCTCCCGCACAGCGGCCCTAAAACGCTCCCACCCGTTAACCTAAAAGACGGTCGTAGGGAAGAAACCCGACAGAAGAGCCCCACAGCGCCATATAAAAGATTGACAACGTCATCAAGTTTATTACACAATTTCCAACCTATCAGAAAGACAAACAAATCTAGTCACTGCGAGCAGGAGGGGCAGCGCCTCGCTGGGTGGTTAATAGGGGTTTGCTCTGCACTTTTCCCCGCTATTTGGAAAGAAACTAAAAATTTTTGTGTCGGTAAGTAAAAAAAACAGAACTCTCCCAACCGAGCGCTCCCCCCCGGCACTCACCCGCTAAGCCGGCACCTCATGGTACTTTACAAGATGGAGGTGGGGGTTTTTTTTTTGTGTGTATGTGTGTGTTTGTGTGATTTCACCCTAAAAAGACCTCCAGAGCCGGGTTTCTCCTGTCCAGCAACAGTTCAGAGGGCGACAGCGCCCGGCCGGCAGCCCTGGGGGCTGGCACCCGCTCTAGAAGTCACCCTGTGTCTCCTCAGCTCACCCCGACCCTCCTGGGCTCTCCCTCTCCTGCCAGAGGGACCTGTGCGGGACGGGGCTGGGGGGCTCGGGGGGGGGGGGGGGTCCCGCCTGCCCGCGCACTGCTCTGCGCAGCGGACGGACCCCCGCAGCGTCCCCACCACCCCCGTCTCGGCCCGTGCGACACAGCCGGGCTGCTACCGCGCGCGGAACCGCCGCGCCGCCTGTTAGGAAGGGGCAGCCGGGGGGACGGACGCGGGGACGCAGCTTGGGAAAGGGAGAGCCCCCCCCCCCCCCCCAGCACCCGTGGGGGACGGGGGGGGGGACGGCAGCCGGACGGGGTGGGGGTTGGGGGTCGCAGCCTGCCCTGCCGCGCTCTGCCTCCTCCGCTTCCTCTAAAACAAGGAAAGCGCTGCGGGAGAGGCCGGCTCCGCGCGGGACCCCGCCGGCGCTCCCCTTTGGGAGACGAGCGTGGAGGTGGCAATGCCGCTGCGGCCAGCCGGCGGGGAAACGTCGGGGCAGAGGGAGGGGGCGACCCCCGGGCCCTGGCTCCAGCCTCCCCCTCCCCAGTTCTCAGGCAGAGCCGAGAGGGCGAGGGGGGGAGCGCGAGCCCCTGGAGGGGAATCGGCCGCGCTTCCCCTCCGTCAGAGGGGGGAAAGGAGGAGCGTGGCACAGTGTCCTGTGGGACCCGGGGGGGGGCCCCCCCCCACGCTGGGGCGATGGGGACAGGAACGTCCCCAGACGAGGCGAGAGGATGATACGTGGCGGAAGACCCCGTACCGCTTCCAGCGAACCCAGGCACGGGGTTGGGAGCCGTGCGCCTCCAAGCCCCCGCGCCGCACCGGCACGGGGAGGGCTCCATCCCCTCCAGCGACCCCCGGAGAGGAAAGGGGCTCAACAAACCTCCCTCCATGGAAAAAAAGCACCATTTCTCTTTGGGTCCGAGTGTCCACGGAGCGGAGCAGGGCGGCCCGGGCGCGGGCGTTCGCCGCCTCCCTCGCCTCTCCCCGGGAAGCAGCAGTAGCGGTGAGTGCGGGCGAGGGCTCAGGCCCCAAGGCCACGAGGTGTCGGTGAGAGTCCCGCCAGGGCGCGGCACGGCTTTCCTCGGGCGCCCGGGAGGGAGCTGGGGGTGGCGGGGAAGGGGTCGGGAGGGGGGAAGAGGGGGGGGGAGGGTGGAGCGGCCTCGGTCACGTAGTCCTGGTCGAGGTGAGGAGATACGAGTCCATTAAAAACCACTTACTGCCAAACTCCTGCGGGGAGAGACGAGAGGAGCGGTCAAGAGCAGCGCCGAGCACCCTTCCCACCACCTCGGCCCTTGCTCCTCAAGGGTGACCCCCAGAGACCCCACACCGGCGGCGCGGCAGCGCACTGGCAGCAGCTCACCTGTCTCAGTGGTGCCGGTCCCTCTCTCTGTCCCTGTCCCGATGTCGCTCGTGCTCCCGGTTCCGCTCCTGGAAATAGTCCTCGTGCCGATCCTCGCTGTGGAGCAGGTCCCGGTGTCGCCGGCTGCTCTCGCGGGACCGGCTGGGAGAGCGCTCCCGAGATCGGTGTCTTTTCCTGGGGAAAAGAAGAAGAAAAGAAAAAGCTTTCGGTCACCACCGGAGAGGATCTCGCCGGGCTGGGGGCAGAGTTGGCGAGCAAAGCCCCAAGACGGGGTGCAACGAAGCCACCCCCACGGGGCTCCAAGCCCCAGAGCCGTCGGTACCTGGAGGAGCTGCTGCTGGCGCCCGTGCTGTAGGACTTGGCTTCGATGCCGTGCAGACAGTCTTTGAGGGACGAGAGGAGGACGCGGCACCGCTCGTCGTTAGCCACGCGGGACTGCTTGATGACGGCGATGGCCGTGAGGAGGGTCTCGATGGCGTCGCTGTAATCGCCTGGGGGAGCGGAGCAGGGCTGAGGGATGCGGACCTGCCGCGGGATGGGCGGGGGGGGGGACGGGACGGACACATACACGACACACACACACACGGGGACACGGTCACCGTTACCTGCGCTGGCGCCGGACACTGCCTTGGAAATGGCGCTGCTGGAGATCGCCCGGTTCCTGTTCATGATCTCCTCAAACTCCACTTCGCTCACAGGGGGAGGTGGCGGGCCGAGCTCCCGGCTGCACAGGAGGCACACGCGGGGGTTAGCATAGCCCCCCCCCCCGCTCCCCCCCCCCCCCAGTTTGGTACTGAGCAGCACGCGGCCCCCCCACCCCCCCACCCCGTCTCACCTGGTGTGGTTGTAGGGGGCCATGGCCTTGCCGTAGGTGTCCGGTGGAGGACCCAGGGCCGCGTTGGGTGGGGGGAAGAAGGCGGGGTTGAGGTGCAGGGCGGGGGGGACAGCCCCCGGGGGTGGCACAGCCAGGTGGGGGGGCAGTCGAGGCGGCGGGGGCATGAGATGCTGGTAGTGGATGCCGGGCGGGGGCGGGGGGACGCCGAAGCCGGAGGAGAGGGGTGGCGGGGGTGGCATCGGGGGCGGGGGCAGCCCCATGAGGGGCAGGGCAGCGGGGGGGCGGTTGAAAAAAGGCAGGACAGAGGGGGGTTTCTCCACGCGGGCAGGCGGCAAGGCATTCTCCGTCGGCGTGGCACGGCCGTCCACCGAGTCCACGGAGTCCCGGGAGTGGGCCCTCGGCGGCACACCTGCAAGCGGTACAGGAAAGAGCCATGAGTCGCGGCCAGAGGGCCTCCAGGTCTCGGAGACCTCCTCCTCCTCCTCCTCCTCCTCTTCCTCCCCACCCGCAGCGACCAGCGTGAGGACCGTCCTCTCCCGCAGCCCCGTGAGGTCCGGCCTCGGGAGAGCTCAAGGTGCCCAGAGAAAAGATCCAGCCAGCCAAACGTAGCCTCCGCTTCCACGTGCCTCGAAGAGGGTACCAGCTCTCCAGCAAGACCCCGGCTGCCCGCACAGCGCCCCGGGGACGCTCGCTCTCGGCCAGCGTGGCTCTGCGGAAGCCGCCGAGCAAGCGGGTTACAGGGACAGAAGCGAAAAGCCACAAGAAATGGTGAGAGGTCCCAGCAGAGAGGTCGCTGGGTCCCCCGAGTCCCCGAAGACATTAAACGACCCAGAAAGCCCGCGATCCGCACGCGGGCTCAGAAAGGCCTGAGCGTGGAGGAACACGAGGGGACAGCACCCAAGTGCCGACAGCAACGGAGCTGCTGGAGGAAGGAAAACTCGGCGCCCGTCTGCCCCTGAAGAGAGGGACAGGAACCTTTGCTGTGTCCAAAGAGGCTTCGAGGATGAGACAGGAGAGGTACGACGGAGGACACCGCCTCTGCCCGAGCCCCTCGGGGGAGCCACAGCTCCCCACCGGGCCTTGCCGCTCTGACGGCCGTCAAGCAGAGCACCGTTCGGTCACCGGCGCTGCCGAGCTGGCGGCAAGGGTTTACGCAAGCTCAGCCATGCCGGTGGCAAGGCCCCTGGGGTCAGGCTGAAACTCAGCCTCCTCCCCGTGCCCGGCGAGGCAAGGGAGAAGGGAACACGCCCCTGCTCCACCAAAACGCGAGGGCAGGTCGGGACGCGGTCTAACAGCGCATGGCGCTGCCAAGCAGCGGATCACCGCCGGCACCGGAGCCGAAGGGAGGGTGCGAAGGTCACAGCTACCCCACTGCAACTCGGCCAGGGCGCTTAGAAAGAAGGGCTTCCCTTGCGTGAAACGAGCCACGGGATCTACAATGACCACAGCTGGCCAAGACCTCCTCGTACACGCTCCTGCCAAGACAGTCCCTGCGGCTCCGCAGAGCCCCCCGGCACGGGGCTGGGGCGTCACATCGCTGCGGAGTGAGGCGAGGACCACCTATTGCCATTGTAGAAAGCCCACGGCCAGGCCCCAGCTGGAATACTGTGTCCAGTGTTGGGCACCTTACCTCCGCAGGGATGGACAAATTCTGGAGGAGATCCAGAGAAGAGCTACTAATAGATATGGAGGGTCTTAGCTATGTTGATAGGCTGAAGAGCTTAAGCCCATTCAGTTTGGAGAAGAGGAGGAGGAGGCTACGAGGGATCTTCGCAGTGTGTGAGCACCTAAAAGGGGATCATAAAGACTCGGGTCAGGATCTAATCAGACTCAGCAGCAATAGGAAACAACCCCCAGAGTCTCCTGGCAGCGTCCCCCCCACCCCGAGGTCTCGGTGGGTTCGGCCTGACAGCTCTGCTGGGGATCTGCGGGGCCCGCGGGAGCTGCTGCGCAGCACGGAGGCCCCCCCCACCCGCGGCGTGCCTTCGCCTCACTCACGTTTGCGAGCCTGCGCCTCGAACTGTGACAGGTTCTGCCGGGTTGCCAGCCTCACCTCCACCTTGTCCCCGTTGAGGATTTTGCCGGGCAGGAGCTCCAGGAGTTTGTGGACCGAGTTCTCAGAGGCGACCACCACCTCTGCGTACCTGCGGGAAAGCCCGGCGGTCAGCCAGCAAGAGCCGGCCCCAGGCGGTTCAGCCCCTGGTAGGGGGTAGGGACCCCCGTGCCAAACCCCACGGGGCTCCATCTGTCCTCGCTGGCGGAGACCATCCAGCACCGCCTCCCGCTGCCTTCCCTGGCAGCTGAACCCAGCCTGGCGTTGCACGTCCCCTCTTCCCTTTCCCGTGCTGTCTGGGAGCCTCCGCTTTACCATCCCATCTCCAGGCGAGCTGTGCATCACCTGTGCCAGCCAGGAAAAGCACCGGCTGCCCCCTCACTCCCCCCAACACAGAGGACGTGGCCGCGAGGGTCTGGCTCTCCCCCCGTTCCCCCGTGTCCCCCTTGGCTCTCACCCTTTTGACTGGCCATTGGCTCGGTTCTCCGCGAATTTCAGCTCTACTACGTCGTAGACACCGACTGAGCGGATGGTCTGGATCAGCTGCTGGTCAGTCGTCCACTGAGGGGAAGAGGGGAGAGGCCGGTGTCAGCTCACGCAGCCCTTCGCGGGCCCCGGTGCCCCCCCCCTCCCCCCCAGCTAACCCAGGCTCAGGCAGCTGGAGCAGGGCGCTTGAGTACAGACACCCTCAGAGCCCCTACGGGGAGTTTAAAATCAACCTCAAGTCTGAAACAGGCCTCGGGCACGGCTACCGGAGGTGTCTCTGTTCTCTGGACAAGACAGAGCCTTCCCAGAACTGTCCCCGTATCCGTCAACAGGAGAAGGGGACTCGCCCGCGCAGCCCCCAAGAAGGCAGAGCCAGGCAGGGGCAGCAGCCGGTGCGAGGGAGGCACTACAGCCGCTTGCCCCAGCCTGGATCTGAAGCCCCTCGAGGCCACGAATCCCTTTTCCCTGAGGATGGCAAGGTCAAGCCCAGCTCACGACCCGGCTTGGGACACTGGGGGTCAGCGTGGATTGAGGAGGAACAGCACCCCCAAAGAGCCCTGCAGCCCCTCGGGGGTTTCTCTGGAGGACCCTCATCTGCGTACGCACGACAGGAGACCCAAGCTGCCCACGCAGGTGGTCTGGAGACCCCCCCCCCAGCAGGCCAGCACAGCCAGGCAGCGACCCCACTCACCCAGGAGAAGCTGCCCACGTAGACGGCGGCTCTCTTGTTGCGCAGCCCGCTGTACGTGTACAGGATGGCGGGAGATTTGCTGTTGGGCTTGGGGGACGGCTCCTGGCGGATCTCCGGGGGTGCCTCCGAGCTGCTGGTGCGGCTTTCGGGGGGCTGCGAGCTGGCTGCTAACACGTCGTCGTACAGGTCCATCTGATCAGCATTACTGAACTCAGAGTCCTGCGAGGGGAGACACCGTGAGCACCACCACAAGCGGGGAGACCCCGGGGGTGAAGCCGCAGCTCGGGAGGGGACCCGTGGGCTGTTAAGAGCCTAAACGAGGCTCTGGAGGACTGCCCCGTTCCGCTGGAGTCCTCCAACACCATCCAGCAGAAGCCAAACACCAACCACCACAGGAGATGCTTAAAAGTCATCTCACAGGGCCGCTCTGCCGCAAGCGCCCCGCTGTGCCGGGGGCTGCGGACGATCGACGCTGGAGGTTAGGAAGCCCCCTTCACAGTTTGCAAACCGGTCGTCCCAATTCACCGGGAGCCGGCGCGCCCGAGCCCTTTCGAGGCGGCGCAAGCCGAGCCCAAAGGTTTAGCGCCCAAACCGCTTGTCTTGGGTCTGTTCACAGTTCGGTGGTGGTGAATCACTGCCGTGAACGAAGCCACGGCAAACAGGTCCGGTGCCTGTTATCTCTCACGAGCCAGCTCCTCTCGCCCGGAGCCCTGTCCCCTCCCCTCGGTGGCATGCCGCCGTGGCGTGTGTCCTCTTTCAGCGCTTCATTTTTGCAACGACAACTCCTCACGCTTCCCCCCCCCCCCCGGCCCAGCAGACCCCTCTCAGCGCCGCGCTGCTCTTCCCCGTTACTCCGCTGGCCTGCAAAAACACGTCGCGCCCCAGGCTTACGACCGCCCCTCGCTCGTGGAATCCGCCACAGCGTCTGCTCTTCCTCCCGGCCGACGTGGAAACCCCTCTTGCTCACGATCAGCACCGAGCGAGCCCTCTCGCACATCTCCAGTCCGGCCGCCCGGCTCTCTGACCGGCGAAGCATTAACGCAAGCCCCACAACAACGGGATCGACGCCTCCTTTTCCCGGCAAGGAGGATTACTGGTGCCCTGAAGACAGGGCGACAGGCTCTGCTTTGCGATGCTTGACATAACCCCGGAGCACGCCTTACACGCAGGGAGGCAGAAAAAGAGAGGGAACACTCCACGGAGCAGAGCCGTGAGGCTTCACCCCACCGGCCACCTGCGCCGGCTCGATCTTCCTCCCCTCGACTTCAACTAGAATCATAGAATCATAGAATCATTGAGGTTGGAAAAGGCCTCTAAGATCATCGAGTCCCACCGTCGACCCAACACCCCCATGCCCACTAAACCATGTCCCTAAGTGCCTCATCTACTCGTCTTTTAAATACCTCCAGGGATGGGGACTCAACCACTTCCCTGGGCAGCCTCTTCCAATGTTTAACCACTCTTTCAGGAAAGACATTTTTCCTCACGTCCAATCTAAACCTCCCCTGGCACAACTTGAGGCCGTTTCCTCTCGCCCTATCGCTTGTTCCTTGGGAGAAGAGACCGACCCCCACCTCGCTACAACCTCCTTTCAGGTGGTTGTAGAGAGCGATGAGGTCTCCCCTCAGCCTCCTTTTCTCCAGGCTAAACAACCCCAGTTCCCTCAGCCGCTCCTCATCAGACTTGTTCTCCAGACCCCTCACCAGCCTCGTTGCCCTTCTCTGGACACGCTCCAGCACCTCGACGTCCTTCTTGTAGTGAGGGGCCCAAAACCGAACACAGTATTGGAGGTGCGGCCTCACCAGTGCCCAGTACAGGGGCACGATCACTTCCCAACTACGAGCCTTTTGCTTTTCCATCTGCTCCTCCGCTGAGCTCCAGCACACGCCCTGCACGAGCAGAGGACTGGCTCCCCAAGATGTCAGCTGTCCTGAGCGACGAGGCAAGACACAGCTTGCTGCTCTGGGAGGCTACCAGGAAGCAGCTCACCTTTTGTAAGCGCGTGAGGGCAAGAGTTCAGGGGGGGAAAACCAAACGCCCTCGACGGACGAGCCTCTCGCTCCTTGGCGGGCAGACGCTTCGCAACAAGTCCAGCCTGGGGGGGGGGGGGGGGGGGGGGGTTTGCGCACCCACCCTCAAACCCTGGGACGTGCCACCGCAAGCTGACACGTTTTTGGGCCAGCAGAGCCCTCTTCAGGGTAGGAGCTACACACGCCGTCTGCACACAGAGATGCACGCACGCCGTCTCCCCTCCCCTCGGCAGCACAGCCTTTCGCGGCACGAACCAGCCGCCGAGGAAGCTTCTGAGCTGCGAACTCAAGTGTCCTAGATCTGCCTTCCAATTCCCACTCTGTTCCGGGCTATATTTAATTTGGAGTGTACAGCGAGCGCTGTGTTTACTACGGATCTTCAGACTAATTGCTCACCCGGATTCGGCGTGCGCTGAGCAGCGTTTCATGCTACAAATTACTACGTTAGTATCTGTCCCACGGGAGCAACGCGTAGGTCCCGTGCAGCAGAAAAACCAGAGGCTCCGCTCCCAGATTTTTAATTCCAGGACTTCAAAAGGCAGTTTGGACAACATCTTCCGCTAGAGAGAGCGCCAGGTGGTTAAACCCCCTACGCTGTGACGGTCAGGGAGCGGCACGCATGCAACGCGGCCCTTTGTGAGCTCAGGGGAGAGACGGGGAAGGGCGCTCAGCACACGGCTTTCAAAGGGTTGCGGAGGTATAAAAAAATCAAACCATTTTCCCCCCAGACGCCCTTCTTGACAGCAACGTCCATTTCTAAGGCAAGTGGTAACTTCTGCATCCGGCTATTTCGGCTGCGGAGCTGATAAAAAGGTTACAAGAATTTCAACAGGGAGCAGTATTTTTGTACTCATTCTCAAAACAGCTCAACTGTTTGTTTAATCCGCCTCCCACGCTCCTGCCCGCACCAAGCGCCTTTGGGCACGGCCCAAGGCTGGAAGATTTCTGCCCGAAAGTTTCAGAAAGTCGAGAGCAAAAACAGGGGGGCTAGAGGAGAAATCGCTCGGAAGCCCTCAGTTATGCTGCTTAGGGGATGCTTCAGCTTGGGAGTTTTTAAGAGATCCTCTGGGTCCGTTCCGTTTTTGACGCTCTCCTTTAAAAACTAACAGCCCGAGGGGAAGATGGTGTAGAAGTACTCGCGGCCCAAGCGCTCGCAGTCCACTCTGCTGCTCTCTGCCCTTGCCGTCGCACTGAATTTGCGGAGCATCACTGGAAACGCACGGTAGCGAGGGGCTTCTTGCATCCCCCGCCGCCCCGCCAGCTAACACCTTCGCTGCCATTCAAACCCCGACACGGCAAACGCCCCCTGAACCCAGGCGCGACGCCTTGCGAGGTGCACGGGGACGAAGCCGGGCGCCGTCGGCGGTAATTACCACGTGGGCCGAGGGATTTGGAACCACGCTGGCCTCCCTGGCGTGCCACAGGGACCGGGGGGCAGCCGGGGCACCTTCCCACCGCGCTTTGATCCCACGCACGGCGTCGCGCACAGATGAACTCCGGGTTTCTTCCTGCCGCCGCGCAGCCTGAGGCGAGCGAGACGCTGGAGTCGGCAGCCTCGATAATCACTTCCAGCTTGAAGAAGCCTCCATCCGCTCGGCTGTGTCAGAGATCTTTTGTGTACTGTCCCCCAAACCCTCCAGCTACGTCTTTCCGCGCCGTTTCCCGCCGGGCAGCCAGGCTTGCTCCGTCCTCCTCTCGAGGCTGCTTAACTTCTTTACTCCCAAAGATCCCCGAGACCAGACCAGACTCATCAAAGGCCCCATCAGCTCCCCAGCAGACTTCCCCGCGTCAACTCAAGCCACTGCTTTTGTCACCCTTCCCGCTCCAGGCTTCCCGGGGAGGGGGGGGGGGGGGGGGGGGGGGCGAGCCTTCGCGGGAAAGCTCACCTGCAAGCACAGGCAGGACGGGCAGCACCGGACCGTCTCCGCAGAGCGCCCGTGAAGCAGCAGCAGAGTTCTCCTGTTAAGTCCCCCCCACCTGTTTGCCGTTCATCGGTTGTCCTCCGAGACGTTACAGGCTTTCCAACCCGCACCCGCCAACGTCACGGTTCTTAGGGACATGGTTTAGTGGGCCTGGTGGTGTTGGGTCGACGGTTGGACTCGATGACCTTAGAGGTCTTTTCCAACCTCAATGATTCTATGATTCTATGATTCTCCAGACAGTAGATACCGCGTCCGCTTTCGCTGCTTCCCTTTGGAAGTAACTGCCATAAATGACGTTTCCCCGGTTATTCCGTGCGCTTCTAAACTCCAGCCCAGCGACCTCCACGCATTTTCTTAACCTGCACCTTCCATCCTGGTCCCCGCAGCTAGCCAGCTCTCCCTTCCGCTCCCAAGTCCAGGTATACCTATTTCCCCGATCCCGTTCAAAGCGAATTGCGTGAAAACGTACAAATTGAGGCCATTCCCGAGGCAGAGCAGTTCCCTTCGGTCCCAGCACAGTACTAGAGAGTTGAATACAGGGGGAATTGGGTTTATTCCGGGAGTTTTTCCAGGAACGGCGTTGCAGAGTCAGAAGGTGTCCGGGCAGGGCTGCCCGGCTGCTACAGGCAGCACGGCCATTTGCTTTGCGACTCGCCTTTCTAGTGAGGTTCCCGTTATTTCGGCGACGTCACGGCCAGCTTGGACCCTCTGCCCTCCTCCAAGGCAACCGCTCTCAGCGGAGAACTCCCGCTTCTTCCCGGGAGGCTGGAAAGCACCTCGCAGTCCCCTCGCCTCCGAGGCGGTTAGCGCCGTTTCCGCTCTTCCCTGAAGGTCTAACCCACGGCGTATTCTCACCTGATAACCTCCCGCCTCCTCCGAACGAAGGGGTTCGTCACCCTCAGCTCCTCTTCAGCCCTCTTGGGAGCTCACGGCCATTCCTTCCTCCGCGTGCCCTGCTTCCAGTTCACGCGGCTTGCTCTCTAGCGCAGACCAACCTTCCTCCACGGGCTTTCCGCGGCAGTTTTTAATCTTCAGACACTTGTGTTCACACTTGCTCTCCCGGATCCCCAAACTCACGAAAATCTGCTTCTCTAACAGCTACACGCCCCCCCCCCTTCTCTGTCATTTCTTCCCACGAGTCCCAGGCAGCCCCGGGGTGGGTGAGGTGGCATCTCTCCGGCCGCAGCGAGTCCCCGCCACGGCTTCCCAGCCTCGGTGGCCCCGCGGGTTCGGCGCTCTGGGTCCCCTCACTGTGCAGTTTCCCCGGCAGCGCCTCTTCCAGCTTGAATTTCTCATTTCTCCAACCAGGCTGCAACCACCCTCTTCGATCCCCCCTCGCCGCTGCCCCGGCAAATGTTCCGGTCCAAACCCCGCCTCCCCCTCCCAAACATTTTGTGACCATCCGCGTGTTGAACCTTCGGCGAAACCCTTTATTCACGGCTCGAGACGGCAGCCACCAGGATTTCGGAACGGTCCCGGCCCTCTGTTCCCCACAGGGCCTCTCCAGCGCTGCACCGCCCTTTTTCCCAGGCACACCGATCGCACCTTCTGCCTCGGCTCAAGGCGTACGCGCCAGCCGGCGGGGTACGTCCACGCTAACTGCTCCATCGCCTCGCCAACCGGTCGGCTGACGCCGGTTACGGCGCTCTCCCCCAGAAAGGGGGAATCACAGAATCATAGAATCATTGAGGTTGGAAAAGACCTCTAAGATCATCGAGTCCCACCGTCGACCCAACACCCCCATGCCCACTAAACCATGTCCCTAAGCGCCTCATCTACACGTCTTTTAAATACCTCCAGGGATGGGGACTCCACCACTTCCCTGGGCAGCCTCTTCCAATGTTTAACCACTCTTTCAGGAAAGACATTTTTCCTCACGTCCAATCTAAACCTCCCCTGGCACAACTTGAGGCCATTTCCTCTCGCCCTATCGCTTGTTACTTGGGAGAAGAGACCGACCCCCACCTCGCTACAACCTCCTGTCAGGGAGTTGTAGAGAGCGATGAGGTCTCCCCTCAGCCTCCTTTTCTCCAGGCTGAACAACCCCAGTTCCCTCAGCCGCTCCTCATCAGACTTGTTCTCCAGACCCCTCACCAGCCTCGTTGCCCTTCTCTGGACACGCTCCAGCACCTCGACGTCCTTCTTGTAGTGAGGGGCCCGTAAGTGAGGATCTGCAGCCCCAGCCCCGCGGCCGGACGCGCAGCTCACCTGGTTGAACTCCTCGTCGGCGTAGATATCGATCAGATCCACTCCCTCGGACATATTTCCACAGACGGGAGCAGGAGCCCGGGCTGGGACCGGGGCGAAGCGGGAAGACGGAAGGTGCACTGCAGTGGGGCGAGGCGGGGAAGGGGGGGGTCAGCCAGGCCGCTGGGGACCCGCTCTGCATGTCTGTGCCCCCCCCCCCCCCCCTGCAGCCACCCACCACCCCCCCGGAGGGGCCCCCAGCCTCAGCCCGGCCCCACCCGGGGGCCGCAGCCGCCCCTCGCCCTCCGGCCGGGACCCACCCCGGGGGCAACCCCCCCTCGACTACCCCCCCCCTTCGCTGAGGGCCACCCCCGGGAAAGGGGGGGGGGGGGGGGGGGGCGGGCAACGTGGCCCTGATTCCCCCAGACCTGACCGACCCCTGGGGGCAACGACCCCCCCTCGGGGGGCAACCACGACCTGCCCCGGGGGCCACGGCCCCCCCGAGCCCCCTAACCCAAACCCAGGCGCACCGGCCCCCCCCCTCCAGCCCTTCCCCGGTGAACACACACACACACCCCCACCCCCACCCCCCCCGGCAAGCCCCTCCCCAGTGGCGAGGACCCCGGGGGAACCCTACCGCTCCCCCCCCCCCCCCTCCCCGCCCCGGGGCAGCGCCGCCGCCCCCCGGCCCGGACCCCCCCGCCGGGGGCGAGACCGCCATATCGGCCCGGCGCGGCCCGCCCCTGCCGAGCGGCGGGGCCGGGGCCGGGGGGGAGGCAAGGGGTGGGGGGTGGGGGGGCGAGGGGAGGGGAGGGGAGGGGAGGGGAAGGGAGGGGACGGCGGGTCGCGGCCCCCCCCGGCCCGGCCCCGCCCGTTACCGCCAGCAGGCCCCGAGCGCGCGCGCCAACCGCGCTCACCGCCACCGCCAGCGCCGCCGCGCCACGCCACACCCCTTCCGGTTCGCGCCACGCCCCTTCCGGTCCGCCCCGCTTGTCTCCCCCCCCCCCCCCCTTTCGTCTTCCTCCCCGCCGCGCCATAGAGTCGGGCCGCCCCCCGTCACAGAGCGGCCCGGACGGAGGCTAGAGGGGCCGCGCGGGGCTATGGCGGCGGCCAGGGTGAGGGGGGGGCGGTGGGTCCGGGGGGAGCCTGTGGGGAGCCTAAGGGGCTGGGAGGGGCGGGGGAACCGAGGGAGACCCTGGGGGCAGCAGGGTCGGGGGGGTGGGGTGGGGTGTGTGTTTATGGGATGGGGGGGTCAGGGGCAGTAGGGCCTGGGAAGGGTGTGTGGGATTGGGGGACCGGGGGCAGCAGGGTCTGGGGGGGATTTCGGGGGGGGGGGGGGGGGTGTTAGGGGCAGAAGGGCCTGGGGGGTGCGGGATGGGGGTTTGGGGGCAGCAAGGTCCGGGGGGGGTTACAGGATGGGGGCGGCATGGCGGGGGGGGGGGGGGGGTTATGGGATGGGGGGGTCTCGGGGGGGCAGCAGGGTCTGGGGACGGTGCGGGACAGGCGGTCCGTGGCCAGCAGGGTCTGGGGGGGCCGTGTGCGTGCTGGGGATCTCCCTGTCCCCGCTGTGCTGGAGCAGCCAGGCCTGACCTCCCCTGCGCTGTTCCTGTCCCTTTCACAGCTCCGTTCCCTGCCCGGGCGGGCTCTGTGCCGACACGTTTTGGGGCCGGTGAGCCTGCAGCGTGGCTACCGCGGGGACTCCCCGACGGACTCGGGAAAGGACGTGCTGGAGATCCCCTTACCCCCCTGGCAGGAGCGTCCCGACGAGCCGCTGGAGACCAAGAGAGCCCGGCTGCTGTACGAGAGCCGGAAAAGGGGGATGCTGGAGAACTGCATCCTGCTCAGGTGAGGCGCGGGGTGCCCGTCCCCGCTCCCGGCTTCTCAGCCACCCTCCGCCGCTTGTCCGCCTCCCTGCCGTCAGGGCGCCCAGGCTGCTCTGTCCTTCCCCACAGCGCCCTGACAATTTGTCCCCCGCAGACGGGGGCGGGCAGGGATGGCCTGTACTTTACGGGAGAGAGAACAGCAGGTCTGGAGAGCTGAGGGAGAAAGGCCGGTCGAGGTGAGCGTAGCTGCTGTGCGGTTCAGCTCCCTAAGGATCTCACAGGTTTTTAATTAACAAGGAAGAGCCCCGAGCATCGCGGGAAAGGGTTTGGTGGGGTAGTGCACAGCCATAATCCAAACCCTAAGGAGATGAGATGTTGCTTAGAGGATAGAAGGCAGGCAGGAGGCTGAGCTGTTGAATAAATCACCGCGGGAGCTTTGCTCGCGTAGGATGCAGCGATCAGTGCTGCTGCCGGGCAGGACGGAGCAGAGCCAGAGGCAGCCGGAGACACGCGAGAGCTCTGGAGGAAGCTCCTAGCTGATGGCTGAGCCGAAATCCTTTGGGAAGGATGTATGTAATTTCTGGGACGTATGAACGAGGCAAGGCCGGTCGGGTTTCCGGACTGAAGTGGTGGTTAACAGAGAGCAGGCTGGGGCTTAAGGCAGGAGGCAGCTCGCTTGCGACCCAGCTCCTCCGTGTCTTCTGGCATCGCCTGGAGAGCTGGGCGCCAGCCGCGGTCGGGAGCAGCGTGCCAGCCCGGCTCTTCCTCCGGTCACCCGCGCTCATCCTCGTACACTCTCTCCAGCCTCTTTGCGAAGGAGAACCTGAACCGCATGAGCGAGCAGCAGCTGAATCTTTACGACCGGCTCATCAACGAGCCCAGCAACGACTGGGACATTTACTACTGGGCCACAGGTACGGTGCAGCCGCCTGTGGCCCTGCCCGCTCTGACGCCAGGGCACCCTCGCCGCGCCGGGCCGTGGGAGCTGGGCTCGGTGGGGTGACGGCGGTAGTTGGGTGCTTTGGGACAGGACGGAGCCGTTCTCTGGCTGCCCCTTTCTGTTTTTACCGCAGAAGCGAAGCCCACGCCGGCCGAGTTCGAGAACGACGTGATGGCCATGCTGAGGGAGTTTGCCAAGAACAAGAAGAGGGAGCAGAGGCTGCGGCAGCCGGACCTGGAGTACCTCTTCGAGCCACCCCGCTGACGGGGCGGGGGCCGCCTTCTCCCTCCCCATCCCCTGGAGCAGAGGAGGGGCACGGGGCCCCGTGGAGACACCGATGCCGCTGCCCTCCCTGTGGCTCTCCTCCTCCTCCGGCAACGGCTCCCTCGGACTCTTGGGGCACGACGAATAAAGCCGTGGCTGCTAGCCCTGCCGCTCCTGCCGCCTCCCTGCTGCTGCGTTGGGAGCGCAGGGCTCTGCTCTTCGGCGGCGGCAGGAGCGGGCGCTCGGGGGAGGCCGCGGCAATCCCGGCTCGCGCTGGCACGTGGCAGCTCACCGCCGTCTCCAACCCCTACCCCGTCCCTTTGAAACCCTTTTTCTGGGGGCCCCGGGGAGGTGGCCCCACACCCGGGGGGGGCTGTGGCCCCCTCCGCAGGAGGTTGGAGTGGGGCGTCCTGCTCCCCGGTGCCCGCTGCGGGGTTTCCCAGCCGGGCCAGCGGTCCCCGGGTGGCGGTGACAGTCCCTCCGCGGCTGAGGTCCCCACGCGTCACCTCGCCGGTTACCGGGAGACGGCATCGCCATCCCAAAGTCTTGCTTCCACCGGGACATTCCACAGCCACCCCTGCCCTCCAGACCCTCCGGGCAGGCAGGGAGCTGCTCCGGCACAGCCCTACCATGGCGTCTGCCTGTCTGTCCGTCCGTCCCCATCCCCGTGCTAAGCTGCGGTCCCTGCCGCAGGGCTCGCCTGCCGCGGGGCTGGGCACTGTCTCCCCCTCGGCGAAGGCGCGCACCGGGGGAAGCGTCGACTTCATGAACTTCTATGCCACGAGCTACGCGGTGGCCCACGGTAGGGGGTCCCGAAGGCCTCCCCGAAGGCGGGAGGGGGGGCTCGTTCCCGGGGCTGAGCCCCCTCTCCCTACTGTCACCCAGGCCAGCCGTGTTTCCGTCCCCGCCTCGGCCACCACGCCGGCACCGGTTATGTGTCCAACAACCACTCAGCCATCTCCTGCCTGCTCTGCCCGCGGCACGCAGCAGAGGGGTAGGTAACCCTGCTGCGGGCGGGGGGGGGGGGGGGGCAAGTTTTGGGGCCACCCCGTCACAGGCACGCTGGCCTCCCGCCGCAGCCACTGCCAGGACACCGTCACGTCCACCGCCGCCGAGCACTTCAAGCCCTTCTGGTTCCCCGACGGCCGGAGCCCCCTGCCCCGGCACGTCCACCAAGCGGGGAGCGGGTACCCCCAAGAGTCCTCTCTTTCCTGCCTCCGCGCTGGGGCGGTGAGTCCCCAGCACACGCAGCATCTCCAGGGCCCCCCCAAAACATCCAGGGAGCACAGCACAGAGAGCCGCCGCACCGGTCCTGCCCAGCCAGGTGTGGTTTTGGGGGTGTCGGTGGTCCCGGGGCCAGCTCCGACCCCAGGAGGTTTTGGGGGTGTTGGTGGCCCTGGGGCCAGGTCCGTCCCCAGGTGGTTTTGGGGTGTCGGTGGTCCCAGGGTCAGCTCCAGCTCTAGGGGGTTTTGGGGTATCGGTGGTCCCGGGGCCAGCTCTGGCCCCAGGAGGTTTTGGGGGTGTTGGTGGCCCTGGGGCCAGGTCCGTCCCCAGGTGGTTTTGGGGTGTCGGTGGTCCCAGGGCCAGCTCTGACCCAAGGAGGGTTTGGGGGTGTTGGTGGCCCTGGGGCCAGGTCCGTCCCCAGGTGGTTTTGGGGTGTCGGTGGTCCCGGGGCCAGCTCTGACCCCAGGAGGTTTTGGGGGTGTTGGTGGCCCTGGGGCCAGGTCCATCCCCAGGTGGTTTTGGGGTGTCGGTGGTCCCAGGGTCAGCTCCAGCTCTAGGGGGTTTTGGGGTGTTGGTGGTCCTGGGGCCAGCTCCGACCCCAGGAGGTTTTGGGGGTGTTGGAGGTCCCCTGCCCTGCGTCACCCATCCCTGCCCACCCCCAAACACGGGGGGAGAGGCAGGGCCCCCAGGCTGTATCCGGCGCCGTCACACCAGGTAACGCCATGGCTGGCTGCGGGGCCGAGCGCAGGCTGGGCTGGGGACGGGGCTGGGGACAGCGGAGCTCCCTCCCTGCCCCGTCTGCTCCCCACAGGCGTCCTGCGGAAGATGACCATCGGCACCACGGAGCAGTCGGGCTTCACCAGGCCCACCCTGAGGAGCGACGGCATCCTGCCAGCCCTGCCGGGCCAGCCCGTGAGCCCCAGCCCCACCGGGTCCCCTGTCCCTCACCAGCCCCCCCCACACACACTCCCTCTGCACCCCAAGGGACACTTATTCTCTCCCGCAGCTCGGCATTAGCATCACCGCAACGGATTACCTGCCCTCTGTGCGCAGCCACGTAAGTGGGGCGAGAGGAGGGGGCAGCGAGGCGAGACCCCCGGCAGGCAGGGCTGGGGCACGGGGTGGAGGACATCGTGTCCCAGCTGCCCCATCTCCATCCTCCGGCAGGGCGGCGAGACGCTCCCGGCGCTGCCGGCGGGCTCCGAGAGAGGCAGCGGGTTCAGCCGGGAGGTGCCGGGCCGCCTGGGCACGGCGGTGAGCAGGACCCCGTCCCACTGCCCGTCCCCACGTGCCCTCCCCGTCCTCACCTGCTGTCCCCACCCAGGGCTTGCCCACGGCGGGCCACCCCGTCCCGCTCGTCTCCCGAGGGCTGCAGGCACCCCGAGCGACCCAGGCCAGCCCGCTGGGACAGCAGGGTGCTGGCAGGAAGGTGGGTGCAAGCATGGCCCCGGCCCCGTCGGACCGTGCACCCAAACCACCTCCGTCCCTCAGGAGCCGTCGGGGTTCGCCACTAACCACGGCCAGCACGTCACCCCCCGCCCACCCCTGTCCCCCGCAGCGCCAGGTGAGTTTGGGGTGGCCCTGGGGGGGGGGGGGTGTCCTCGCAGCCCCCGGGGGGGGGCTCCAGCCTCACCACCCCTTCCCTCCTGGATTTTCCAGCCCGGTGTTGGCGGGGTCCAACCTGGACGGTGAGACCCATGGGGGGCATCCAGCCCCAGCGGCTTCGGCACCAACAACCACCCCACCGGGCTGGGGGACATCATCAGCCACTCCCCGGCGTGCCCCCCCCCCCCCCAGAGTGGCCCGAGGTAGTACTGCTGCACCCTGGGGGTCCCCGCCTCGGCAGTAGCCCCGGCTTCTTTGGGGACCCCCCCAGTCCCTGGGAGCACGGGGAGAAATAAAGACCCAAAACAGTCTTCCTGGGCACAACGCCGTTGTCACCCCTGCCCCCCCCCCCTCCCCCGAGACCCCTGCCCACAGCCCTCGTTTTGGGGGCTGCCTGCACCCCGAAGGCTGGCAGGAGGATTTTGGGGGGGGGACGGGGACGGTGCTGCCCGGCCGGCAGCCGCTGGAGGGCTGTACGAGCCCGGCTTTCCAGTGCTGGCTTTGGGATGACACAGCTGATTTGCGGCAGGGAAAAAACCAGGCAGGGCTGGCTGGGGTGGGCAGCGGGAGGAGGAGGAGGAGGAGGAGGAGGAGGAAGGGGGAGAGCCCCAGCCTGTCCCGCAGGACCCCGCAGGGTGGGCAGCCGTGGCGCGGGAGCGGGTCACTTGGGGTCTCCATCCAAGCCCTCCCTGGCCATGGGGCGTGCAACCAGGCTCGGTGGGGTGTGAAAGGGCGCCGGGGAGGGGTGGCTGTGCCGGGGGGGGGGGGGGACGACGGGGACGACGACGACCCTGCAGCATCTCCCTGGGGGTCCCAAGGGACGCGGGTGATCACAGAGGGACACCCCCACCCAGCCCAGCGCCCCGGGGAGATGCTGACCCCAGGGCTGCCGGAGGGCCCGGCCGGGCGGAGCGGGGAGAGGGGTGCGGGGGGGTGCTGCCCGGGGCGGGGGACGGGGCGGGGGCGCGGGCAGGGCGTGGCAAGGGCGTGGCAAGGGCGAGGGCCCTCCCCTCCCCGCCGCCGGGCCACGCCCCCGCCCTCCCATTGGCTGACGGCCGGTCGCCTTGGCGACGGCGTGGGCCCGGGCCCGGGGCCCGGGGCCCCCGCCGCGGGGATGGGGAGCGGCGGCTCGGCGGGGCGCGGGGCGCGGCTGGCGGCGGCCGAGGGCCCGGGGGGGGGCGGCGGCGAGGGGCGCCTGGAGGTGCGGGGCGGCCGGGTGCCGGCGGCCCCCTGGGCGCAGCGGGGGCTGCGGAAGCTCTACCTGAGCGACGCGGGGCTGCGGGAGGTGCCGGCCGAGCTGGCGGCCCTGCGGCACCTCCGCACCCTGGCCCTGGACGGCAACGAGCTGCTGGAGGTGCCCGAGGCCCTCTGCCGCCTGCCCCGCCTGGCGCACCTCTACCTGGGCCGCAACGGGCTGCAGGGGCTGCCGCCTGCCTTCGCCCGCCTGCAGAGCCTGCGCTGCCTCTGGCTGGAGGGCAACTTCCTCGCCCGCTTCCCCCGCGCCCTCCTGCTCCTGCCCGACCTGCGCAGCCTCCAGCTGGGCGACAACCGCCTGGCCCGCCTGCCCGCCGGGCTGCCCCGCATGGCCGGCCTGCGGGGGCTCTGGCTCTACGGGAACCGCTTCGAGGAGTTTCCCCCGGCCCTGCTGCGCATGGCCCACCTCCACGTCCTCGACCTGGACCGCAACCGCATCGCCCGCTTCCCCGACCTGACCTGCCTCTCCGCCCTGTGCCTCCTCTCCTACGACCACAACCCCGTCCGGCAGCCGCCCCACGTGGGGGATGCCGTCCGGCTGGTGGGCAACGGGGCGCAGGAGTTCATGGAGGCGCGGCAGGAGCGCCTGCAGAGCCTCCAGCACCAGGAGGATGCGGAGGAGGAAGGCGCCGAGGCCCCACCGGCGGCCCCCGGGGATGGCTCCCCGCCGCTGGAAAATGGGGAGGGCGGCTTTGCAGCCCTGCCGGGCTCCCCGGGGGAAACGTGAGCCACCATGCTGCAGCCAGACACCTGCAGGGACGCACCGCAGAGGGATGGGGAGCCTCCACGGGGCTCCCAAGGACCACCGTCTCCCAGCTAGGGCTGGGGAAGAAGGAAGTTCATGGCCTCCAGGCGAAGGAAAACAGACGGTCCGAGGACAAGCGTCTCCCAGCTGGGACAGCAAAGAGCCGCCGCCTGGATCTGCAGGGCTCGTGGGTCACCGCTGGGATCCACAAGCCCACCTTAGAGCATCCCACGTAACCGCAGGGTGCCTCGGATAGGGGAAACAGCCCTCTGCCCTGACGGGTGACCCCACAGACCCCACTTGCCTGCTGGACAGGCCCTGGCAGGCAGCACAGTGTGCTGAGAGCCAGGCGTCCCCACGATGCCTACCCACGAGCACGGGGGCCTTCCTACCACACGCTGCAGCTGCCCCGCCACCTCCACGCGCGTCCTTCGCTCCTGGCTCCGTGGGGCAGGAGAGGAAAAAGCAACGCCGTTTGGACCCGTTCCACACAGACCCCGTCACCCTGCAAAAGCAGCGAGGTTTGAGAGCAAACGCACAGACCCCTTCTCCCCCCTGAGATCCCCCGTACTGCCGCTGGAATTGGGCTGGGGGAGAGAGAGAGAGGTCTCCGCCGGGCTCCTCCCGGCCGTCAGGTTTGGGAAGGAGCCGATGGAAGCCCCACCTGGACACAAGCACTGCCCATCGTGCCTGGAAAGGGTTTTGCCTCTGTATGGGAAGAGGAGCCCCAGCTCCGGCTCTGCCTGCCCCAAAACGGGCGCCGAAGCCAGGGCTGCTGCCTTGTCCTTCCTCTTCCCTTCCCCAAGCTCCCTTTGTACCAAACTCAAGCAATAAAAAGCACAAACCCAAGAAAACCCGGTGTGAGAGAAAGGTGATGGGGTCGGTTCTCTGGGGGGCTGCGGCAGGGAAGGGGGCTGTTCGGGAACCGCTGGAAACACGGCGACGCATCCTGGTGCAAGACCACCGGCTCCTCTTATTTTTAACGTTCGAGGGAGTCCTGTTTTCCTCCGCCTGTCTCCGAGCCGTGCTCCCACTCTCCACCGAGCCATCCCGGTGCGGCGGGGGAGCTCGGCCGCACCGGCACCGAGCGCTCCCTCCGAGGGCTGGGGCACGCTGGAGGTTTCAGACCGCGCGTCCGCTTTTAATTGCGAGGGGTCTGGTGGCTGGGAGGCAGCCGGCGCTCCTGCCACGTCCTCTCCCGCGCTCACGGGGCGGATGCTGCCCGGCTTTTCCACACACACCCCCACCCCCCTTCCCCGCTCTGCGGCGGGAACCGCGGCTATTTTAGATGCGGTGGAGCATCCTCGTCTGCGGGATGCGCAGGGCCTGTCGGTGCCAGCCCCTCCGGCAGCGGAGGCTGACGAAGCCCCCGCGTTTCCAGCGGTAACGAGGCCCCGTTTCCATTCCCGCTTGCAGATGGCGGATTTGGGGCTTGGCAAGGAGCTCGGCTCGCTCTTCCCCCTCGGGTTCGGGACTGCCCGCGGCGGGGACAGGTACAGGCTGTCGGTCCCTCTTGCCACCCAGGCAGCTTTCACCATCCTGGCTTGTAGCTGGCAGAGCATCCTGGCGTGGGACGCCCCCGGCACCCAGCCCTACGCGTGGCACCCTGGGGTGCGAGTATGGCAGTGGGTGGCTCCCGGCCCCCAGGGGTGCACAGGGATGACGCCATCCATCTGGGGTGCTGCTGCTTTGCCTGGGGAGACAGTGCTGCTAATTAGCAGGTAATTATCCGTCGCCCCGCGGGGTGCTGGCCCTGGCAAAGACCTGCAGGACTCCGAGCCCCAGCTATGAGACGTCCTTTTCTGCCTGGCACGACCCCTCTGCTGCCACCGGCTCTGTGCAGACCCCTCGCCAGCCCGTCTGCGCTCGGCAGGGCGAGGGGTGCAGGTGGCCCCGGGTGCCACCAGCCTGTCCCTGCAGCAGGGGCTGGATCCAGAAGCTCTGACACCTGGGGAGGGGGGGGTCCCTGCCTCCCTGCAGCCTTCCCCCCCCGCCCCAGCCTTTCGCAGCCCTGGGTTTCACGCTCTGGCTGGGGAAGGAGCTGGGTCGGGGTCCAGGCAGCGCGTTGGCACGGCACTGGCGGCAATCGGCGCGGTGACACGAGGGCCAGGAGCTGCCGCAGTCAGCGGCAACCTCACACATTTCTGCTACGCACAAGTATTTCGGGGACACTGGCATCGTCGAGCCCCAGCACCCGGTGAGGCGTGTGCGCAGTGCATCATCCATACGTCTGTCTCTATATATATCCCTGCCTACTCTCCCATCCCTGCGTACAACGGTTTGTGGCCTCGCCGCAGCTGGGATCACGCTGCTATTTCCATCTGCTCCCGCTGGCTGCGGACACAAAGGAAGGGGCTTGGGGATCGCTGCGGCTCGGACCGGCTCCGTGCAACAGGAGCACCGGTATTTTCTTTTTGCTGCGTTCAAAGACGTAGCACGATAAAAGAAACCCGGCTCTGGTGTCACACAGCCCAGACAGCAGCCAGGCTCAGTGGCACCGATGCCGTTGGTGGCTTTTTACTGCCAAAAGCTCCAGGTTTGGCTCAGCTGGGCACAAACCAGGGCCTGAATGGGCACAAGCAGCAGCAGCCTGACCTCCGCCAGGACGCAGGAGCCGGCCAGGGGACAGCCTTGTCCCCTTCTGTTCTCCACTGCCACCGGCCACCTCCAACACAGCGCCTCAGCCCCTGAAAAGCAGATCCGGAGGGATGCTATCCTGGGCACAGAGGACACGGCTCTCCTGCCATCCCCGCGTTTGGAGTTTCTTTTATTTATTCAACACCAGTGTCCAGTGAATTATTTAACAGAGCCACTCGAGCCTTTGCGGTGCCAGCCAGCACCCCAGGCTCCCAGGCAGCCACGTGCCCCCTGCTTCACCAACAGGCATCTGCCCAGGGATGTGGTCCCCTGCCTCTGCCCCCCCCCCCCCCCCCGCACCCCCAGAGCCGTATTCCAGCCCCTACCCGGCACGTCACCCCCCAGGGACCCAGCCCAAACCTGCCAGCGCACCCCTGCCCGGCTGGGACGGGCACTCACCCTTCTTGGCCCAGTTGCTGCCCATGGGGACCCGCTGGCTGTGTCACCCGGCTCGGCGCAGGCTGGG